>NW_024610156.1:0-124999 GCF_016920785.2 Ixodes scapularis
ATACTATTTCGTTTTATTTAACAAAAAATAACCTTGGAGGACGCTTAAGCTTCGCCTTCAAAAGTGGTACGCGATAGCGTTGACGCGCCTCGTTTGCATCGCCTTCTCATTCGCCGTGCAAGCGTGCATCGCGTGGCCTACTCAGGAGCGTGTCTGACTCGCAACCGAAAGGTTGTGGGTTCGAATCCCGTTTAAAAATCTTAATCCTGTTCTTAAGGCAAAGGAAAATATTTAAAAAGTGAAATCATTTAAGAGATACGGCGACCTTTAATTCGCATTACATGTCATGCTTTAATCACTTTCATTCCGTGCGTCATGTCACGGTTCACGTGAGCATTGTGGGTTGTTTGAAATTAATCCGAGGAAGGCATGTAGCTGTGACGTCAGACCCCTATCGACCAATTAGGATTTTCTAGTCACGCCACTGACGTCGGCTTTTCTGGGACATGAGCTCCTTAACTCTATCGCGTTAGATCATCTAATAGCGAGGGTGATGCTTATTTGTAAATTAAATTGACCGGCATCTTGTCAAGAACAAACCACAACAGGCAGGCTATGCCAGCTTATCCTGTATAAAAAAAATTTTTCACTTTCACTTGGGCAAACGATATTTTGGGCCAGATTCGATCTGAGTGTGAAGGTGCGTATAGATTAAAGTGAACAATTTAGATTATTCCTTTCTGCATGATTAGTCGCATGCATCGCGGTACTTAGTGTAAATAATGTTTGGTTAGAAAAACAAGCATTGCGATTGCCGTTCAGTGCTTCCACGAAAGGTAGACTGAATTGAAAGGGATTGTCGTGAAACCTTTGTGACATTTTGAAAATTTCATTGCTTTTAGCTCAGTTGTTTTGTCCTTATAATATATATATATATATATATTGTGAAGCGTATTTCGTAAACCTTATTTCATGATATATATGGTCAAAAAGTTCCTTTTCATGATTTTATGTGCTGTAACTAATTCCTGAGTTGAAGGACACAATCACGATTTAAATTTTAATACTGCGGCACAAGGCTGTACCAATCACGGGTATTTTATGCGACCTATCACAATTCGCAACATTTTATACCGTGTAAATAGATCAGCTTGAGCTTTAGAATTTTACTCGAAACTCTAGGAAAAAAACAGGAAAAGACAGAATAGTTCTAAATTTCAAGCTGATCTACTTGCAGGTATGTACCATACAAACTCAACTCTTTACTGTTGTACTGAAACATTTTGATTCAGATAAAATATATGTCATTGGTAAACACATGGATGTCGAGTCGGATGTCCATGTGTTTACGTCACTCGACATCCATGTGTTTACGTCGTGTTCATATATGAACACGACGTTGCGTACGTTAATGTGCATTTTTTTCTACTGTTGCGTCCAAATTAAATAACATTTTCATATTTTTGGTACGCAAAAGTTAATTGCATGGACGATGGAAGAAGCTATATAGTTAATCGTTTCACGGCGTAAATAGTGTCCATTGCAGAAGAACGCGAAAAATACATTATCACTTTAGCGGTTCAAACCGTTCTTTTTTGCTCCCCGGAACTGAAACGGAACCGGAGCCGAACCGCTAAAAATTTCGGTTCGACAGTCTGCTTCAAACACGATGGTAAAATTATTTAATAAAGAGAAATTCGTTTACCTCGCTGGATTTGTTTGGACAGAGAAATGGGAACGGTCTACCAGCCCCCTAAGAACGGAATCTTGAGATTTTATTGAGGCGAGATATTGGATGTCGGTGCTGGGTGTAAATCTACCGAGTCGGTTTTATTATTTTAGGTGTCACTTTTATATTTAGGGGAGGCGCTTACATAATCGTGATATGTAATCCCTATATTGCGATGCGCGTCGAAGCTAATCGGTTTGACGCCAAACTGCGCTTGCGTTGAAAGCGGCGACTTGTAGACCAAGTAGCGGGATAGGTCGGCCTCACTCGTGATTGATCTCTACGTAGCAACTACTTTTAACGGGTTTCCTTTTAGGACGGACAATGAAGCGCGCATTATACAAATGAATAGACTGCGATTGGATGTCGATATGTAGGAGCAACAGCTTCAGCTTTCAAGAGGAAGGCGAAAAACGAGTATACTTAGTATCCCTCAGTATAATAAAATGCGAGATCATTGATCTCGCATTTTATCAGCATCTAAGCTAGGCAAAGAGATGCGTGAAAGCCAAGTGGTTTTAACGTCAAGAAGTCGGCGCCACAAAAATAAAAAAAGGAAAAAAGGAAGGAGTTCGAAAACGTTCATGTTTTACATGCACTCCTAAATATAGAATTGTGGCCGCAAGAGCCAGTCTTCCTTCAACCGCGGATTCCTCGCGACCCGCTGCGATTGGAAGGAGGCTCGACATCACTCCTGAAGTCGCAATGTCGACGAGGTTTCAGGGCCGCCCATGCCCCGACACTTTCCCGTTGGCCAAACGAGAAACTCAGAAAGCCTCGTGGCGGTCGACGAGAGGAATTCGATGCGGCTACTCCCGTAGGAGTCGGGTTTCTGTCGTTCGACATATTTCGAAGAAGGCAGAACATGCTCCTGTGTTGTTTGAAAGATGGAGTAATTAAACTACAAAACGATAGCAGTAGGATGGAAAGATGGCTCTAGTTCGGTTAATTAGGGCGTGGCCGAATATGTTAATGCTTTCCTAGCGGCTAGCCATTGGCTGCGGAGCCATAAAGAGATGCTCGTGGCTCGCCACGCCCGGCGTTTCTCGAGCTGTCCGTGACTCTCGTTGGCACATCGCAAGAATAGTAAGAGTGCCAGAGAACAAGGATTATTTATATTCACGAGAGGATGAAAAGGGAAGGGGGGGGGGGGGGGGTTATCTCTTTCTGACGCCCAGCTTCCACAGTGAGCGCCTTCTGTCGTGCGTTGGCTGCGCGTGCACCCTCAAAGCTCACGAGACGCCGAAGCATATATACAGGCGAAAGTAGGCAGCTAGAACCTGGAGGTGGGACATCGGAAGGTTCTTCGTGTTATTCACATTCTGTCAGTGACAGGAACGAAGGACAGGCAATGCGCTGCTTACGACTGAACTTGAATATTTAAAACAAAGTTCAGTTGCTGATGGCGCACTGTTTTTTTGTTTTTTTTTTCTAGTTCTTGTTTGCTGGCGCATTCAGTGTAGACCTGTTCCGTTGACCCTCGCCAGCAGCTACGTAGTTCGCAGATCTGGCATGCGCGACGGAAAGAAAGCGAGACCTTGCAAGGTGGAATAGGTAAAAAAATTATACGAGACACAAAACGAGAAGGGTTGACAACCGTGATAAAAACGTGAACATGTCCCAGTTGCGCGGCAAGGGCAAAACGACGTTTTCCCCCCATACCGGTAGTTCCGCGATCCAAGACTGCGACGACTACTTGGAAAATGTTCATTCGATCTTGTCAAACAATAGGCCACGTAGCTATGTAATAATTTATTTTAATCACCCTCAGGGCAAGAGGCGTTACAGAGGACAGTCAGTATGAGTAAGGTGATTAGTTATAAGGCTCCGTAAAAAGGTGCCGTCGCCGATAGTGGCAATATTGTCCGGGAGGTCGTTCCATCCCACAATGGTGTTTTGAAGGGCAGAATAGAGGTGGGCCGTTGGGCTGCATTCGCGTTAGGCTACGTTGCGGGAACGATCGAACCTTGGGGAGACATAACAAGGCGGGTGAAGAAGGAAGTGATTTAGGATTGCGTGGTAATAAATGTTGTGCAGAAGACTAAGGCGGGAAATGTTACGACGACTAAGAATATCGTGCATTTTAAGTTGAGCTTCTATAGGATGCTTCTATAGGATACACACTGGACTTTCGCCACCTAACCACATGTTGATGTTTTTTTCTTACTTCAGATTAAATTGTTTAAGCCTGTTTACTCAGAAGTAACAGCTATCCGCTTATTTACATAAAATCAAATCCCGGGTTCCCTTTTTCGCCCTTAAAATTGAGGCCAAATATCGAAAAATGCCCCTTTTCTGAGATATACAAATATAATAAAAAGGACATGTCGCGTGTTAGTTAGGACGTGCTTTTAACGGGGAAAAAAAAAGACACGCGTGCCTGAAACTTTGGGATTTTCGTGATGCTTAGGGTAGATAGATTATGTTTGCGCCAGAAGTTTCGATCTTTAGATCAGCAGATGCTTTTCTTTTCTTTTCTTCTTTTTTTCACCAGAAGTTCTATACATTTGAGCTTTTGTTATGTACGAGATGCATATTATGCACCAGGCGTATACTCTGCACATATATTCATCTCGTTCACAGCACACTTTGAAAAATTACTACAAATAAAATTACTATTCGATATTGGATTTGATATTTGGCTTTTTTCTTAATTGGATTTCGTATTCGATTTGATAACTACTATTCGGTATTCGCACACCCTTAATTGTAAAAATCCTAGTAAAATCTATTATATTAGGGTGTGATCGACACGACTAGGATCAGTAAACACACTGAAAACAAAAAAATTGCCAGCGACCTCTACATCCAAATTCCTGTAATTCGTTAAATGCATTATAGGGAATTGGCGTGTCACGTGACGTATATATACCAGCTAAATTTGGCGGGGAAACTGAATGGTTGTATAGGCCACATGACGTAAGGTCACGTGACGTCGATTTCCCTTGCCAAATTTAGCAGAGAAACGGGTTTGGTGTCTAAGTCACAAGACGTGAATCTTCCCATTAAGTTTAGCGAGTAACTGAATTGGTGTATTGTTCACGTGACGCCAATTTTTCGCTAAAATTAGCGGGAAAACTGGATTTATGTTTTGGCCACAAGACGTCAATTTTCCCGCTAAATTTATCAGGGAAGCTGAGTTGATGTATTGGTCACGTGCCGTTAATTTTTCCGAGGTGCATAGGTGACGTGACGTCAATTGTTATGCTATATTTAGCGGGGAAATTTAATTGGTCTGTGTATCCCGTTACGTCAGGTCACGTGACACAAATTGTCCAGCTAAATTTAGCTGAGGAACTGAATTCGTAGGTCTCGTGATAGCAATTTCGCCGCTAAATTTAGTAGAAAATGTTCAGACGGACGGACGAACAAAATTTAGGAATTGGCAGGTAGCGTTAAAAAAACGTTTTATGTTTTAAAACATAATTTAAGAGGGATGCCATTCATTATGCGGAACGGGAATGTCAACATCATTAACTAGCTTAATGAAAGAATCTGCTTTAGGATTCACAGCACATCAGAATTTATGGAGGTTTTCTGTAAAATACTAGGTGGTTTATTATTAAAGAACACATGCTTACGCTCAAGTAGTTGAGTTTTAATCTTTTTGGCGCGAACAGTATATCAACCAAGATTCTGGCGTGTTGACAGGTTTGGCTGTACGGAATAGTCGTGACTTTCGGTTAGAAAGAGAATGGGACGATCGAAAAAACCATGGGCTAGACGCATTATATTTGATTGCAGCACTAAAAACGTAGAGCTCAATAGGGTCAGGCAGCTTGTCAGGAAATAAACACCAGTTTACACTAACACTTCGTAAATTAAAATTCACAATGTAAAGAAGAAGTAATCAAATAGGCACTCCTTAAGTCAATCAAAATCGTCCTTGTTGCGCAAACGTACTTTATTTTCCTCACGCACAAACACATACTGGAAGTTAGAACATCAAGAAGAAGGTGCAACGCTTTACGGTCGCTTAACCCATCTAGGAAAAGCATTTAATGAACCAATGCGGGGTCAGCACAAATACGAAACTGTTCTGCGCTGGACGAATTGCCGCCGACTCTAGTGGTGAAAGGAATCAGCTGAGTGTGATTAAATGTCAACCACAAATGTAGAATTGGACTGGCACTTGCCTTTCCGACAGCATTTGTAGCAGCGTCGCTCCAATCTATACTGGGAAGGTTGAAATCCACGAAGATGAACGCGGGACAATCAATATAGGAATGTGAGAAGGCAGATATATCCTGCTGGTAAACAGTAAATATCGGTAAAGCGCCAGGAGGGCTATAAAAGACGCCTACCAGTATTGTTTTAAAGGAACTCGTTAAGCACACCCAAACTAATTCCAGCACACTTGATACTGATATCAATCGGCTGGGAATATATTTCTTTTACTCCGATAAAGACACTGCCGGCAGTCATATATAGGGTGTCACAAGTCACCAGGCTCGACCTAAGATGGACCGTAAAAATCGACGCCTGCACGAAGCAGTCAAAACTTTTCGTGAAAGGTGTATTTCTTAGGTCCGGTTTTTGTTGTAAAATGACAAAGCGTAGCTCCCTTTCTGTAATAAATAGGGCCGATAAACTTGCCAGGGTCAACGGCGGGCGCCGAAGCAGACGACTGAGTCGAGCGGCGGGGCGTGTTTCGTTCTCAAAACGCGATGGCCTCTGCCTTTTTGCTTTATAAAAAATGACACCTCTGCTCTTTTTCCACTTGACTACCGCACACTGCTCTCGATGTGTCTTCGATCTCCACTCGTGCGCACCTCTCTCTAAACTCATACTCCCTTCCCATACTCATGCATCGCTCTCGATGCGTCTCCCCTCCACTCCCCCTTCTGAACTCTCCCGCTCTCAGCATAGCTACACTCATCTCCTCCTCTTTTTTACAGCGGAGCTGTTAAGACGGTTCCTCAGGATAGTGTCCGGTACCAAAGAAATGTCGACACAAACCTACACGAACCTCTGGACAGCTACCGCCATCTATATGCGACGGCGGACACCAGGCAACCAGTCTGGTTGCCGCCGTCGCCCATAGATGGCGGCAACCTTTCCAGCTGTCATAGAAGAATGGGTAGTTGGGCGAGTTTAGAATTTATCCTAGGCAACAGCGCGCAAAACAGACGAGGACGAAGACGAAACACACGGGACGAGCGCAGCGCACATCACGTGTGTTTCTTCCTCGTCCTCTTCTGTTTTGCGCGCTGTTTCCCTACGCTCTTATCAGTTTCGGTGTGAACTCACGATGGGTCAGTCGCATGCCTTTTCTTTGGGAAAAAAAGACCGGGTGCGGAAGGAGTGGCGACGTACTCAGCAGCGTTAACGGGTCCGCAACCGCCGCGTGCGTCGAATACTTTAGATTCCCTCGCGAAAGAAGAGCAGATAGCTGACCTGTAAAGCCACCGCCGAGAACAGAAGCTACAGCTCCGCTGCTCTTTCTTCTTCACCAGAGTGAAAAGGATGAAAGCTTTTTAATCTCTCCCTCTCACACGCATTGTCATTTCCGAAGGACGCATACACATATGCCGACAAACAAGTCAAGTTGGCACCACTAAACCAAACGGCCCTCTGCCGCCGACTCTGGAGACACTCCAATTATCGACCCCCACAAACGCAGTCAGTCTAATCCAATAAATGTTCTGGAAGCGGTCCAAAACCGTTCTGCCCGTTTTATTCTAGGTAACTATCACCGCACTGCCAGTGTACGCTTCATGAAAATCACCTTCTCCTTGTCTCAGCTCTCTCTCCGACGTAAAGTTGCTCGTTTATGTCTTTTTCACCGTTCTCCATTTCACCTCGCATCGATCATCACCTCAAAGTTAGAATTTGTAAATGTAATACAGCCGCATTTCTACAATAATTCGTCCCTAAGACTTCTTTGAAATGGAATCACCTTCCGACTTCCGTAATCTATATTGTTGATACCCAAATGTTTAAAAATGCTATAAACGTTCTTAACTGTCCTGAGCCGCCGTGGTACATTATGTACTCTACTTTTTTGTTTCTTTTTGTGTGTTATTTTGTTACTCCCACTCCTCTCTTTAATGCCAATTGGACTTGAGGGCATTTACATAAATAAATTAGGTGTGAAACTGCTTTGAGCAATACAGATGTTATATTATCTGATTCAGCTGCTGTGTTAACGGTGAATCCATACAAAAGCGCCGCTAACTTCGGCACCGTTACAAAGGAATACCATTGAGTTTTGCTTTGGCAGCTGAAGATATTAACAGCTAAGAACTGCTACCACAAGAATATAAAATGAAAGAGGCACCACAATTTCAGGGTTATTTTTTTTTTTTTTTTTTAGGCAGGAGATTGTTAGGATAGTAAACACCAACAACAATCAGTTTATTTGAAAGTTTGTCAACGAGCTGCGAGGTGAAACTCTTTAGCGAGCTCTACGCTTTGAGGGGATCATTATAAATTAAACGGAATTCGTCCCCACATGACATCCTCAGAGACTTGCTAATGCCAGCACTTGCAAGGCTCTGAGCATTTGGCTTGTTCTAAACCCTTTTATATTCGCGTAGAAACCCTCCATTTCTCATTTTAATAAAAGTACATTGCATTTTTATAATAATTTCTAGATATATTTTTCAACATATTTGGTAATTAACTTTTTGAGCCTTTTTGTACCTTCGAATAAACCCCAATGCTTAAAGGTCTTTAATTTGTGTTCTGTGAATGTACACAACTCGGCACTGTTAGCGCACTACAAGCCATTGTCGTATTTTCTCGTTTCTTGCTTTCAGGTCTGATTTGCTGTCGTCAAAATTAACAGGAGGATTGAGTGTGCTTCTCGTGGGTACTAATATAAGCGGTAGAGTTTTGTTTTCTTCAGTGTTATTTACAAACAACACCCAAGAAAGCGCCGAAGTCGTGTTCCCAATATTTGTGTCGCGCAATGCACACTGAGTTCCATCGCTTTAACTCATTGTTTCCTCAACTGTAAGCCGCCACTTCAAGGGGAGTCGCGAAGGTTCAGCGGGGGGACGCGAAGCGGCTGAATAATTAAAAGAAAGCGCTTCTTGGCTTCTCTGCGGTGGCGTCGACGAAAACAAAATAGTGGTCGCGGCTCAAGATCGAACCGGAACTCAGAGGTGCGCTATCCGAATTTCGCCCTTATTTTGAGAAACCGCTCTAACAAACAAGTTAACTTTATTATAAAGTATGAGCCTTCATTCATGTTGGCTGCTCTTGCGCTCAAATATAGTAGCTTGTGGCATCGCGGAAAGTCAGGAGTGTGGGGATGGGGGGGGGGGGGGGGGGGGGGGGGTTGAGTCGCGACGCGATATTTGATCCTTCTGATGGATTGCAGGGTAGCAGAGTTCGGGAATCACCTATTACTGAATAAAAATGAATCGTTATTTATGCAAGCACCAATTACTCAACGTGTGTTCAATTACACGCGCAAATTTTTTTTCTTGTTTTTTTTTTTTTTTTTAATTTGCGTAAAAGCCCTTTGGTGATTACGCGGATTCGTGAAACTCAAAGAGATGTCTTTCACGGCTCTGCGGCTCTCTCGAGCCTCGTATTCGCAGGCGCTGTCATTCTTGTTCTTGACATACGATGGGTTTGTGTTCCGGCTGAAGGGACGAGGAAATCCGCATCTGAACGTTTGCGAAGCACTCGAATGTCCATTAGACATTCGCTAAGTGCGCGGTTCACGGGCCCGAGATACCAGGAAGCACGCGCGCTTACGACGTCCTCTTCCGACCCGGCAAGTATTTTAGTACTGCTGAACTAGTGACACTAAAGAAGCTACACTTCGGGATATCCACATTAGAGCTCTGAACGGGGCCGGGCCAACCCAAACGCCCGTGCTCGGCGCGGCCCGCGGTTCGGGTCCGGGTCCGGGCTGGGCAACACGGAGTGTTTCCGAGCCCGGGCGGGCCTCGGGCAATGGTGAAGCACACTTTCTAAAACGTGGATAATAAATGGCTAGTGCACTGATGGTTTAAATTTTATATAAACGAAAAAACCGAAGTGCGGACTCGCTACGACGCCACTGAGTTAATCTTAGAAATAAATGGACTAAGCAAGCTTACAAAAAGATACGGAGAATCTTGGGGATTCCATCAGTAAAGTGGGAAAGCTGCCAGCAAGCAAAAAAACTAGGGCAATTCTGCCACCTGATGACTGTTTTGCTGATGGAATCCTGAGGGGATTCCATCAGCAAAAATAATCTATGTCCTTTATATTTGTGTAAACGTTTGAATGTGCACCACGTGACTGATATGACAGCGTCTTTTTTTGCAAATTAGTAAAAGAATCAAATGCCGCAACACCTTCCCAGGGCAGTTTTGAATTTCAGAGATGAGGCACGCTTTAGCCTCTGATTGGGCCTGGCTGAGCCGGGCCTAATAAAATAGGCATCCCATCGGGTCGGGTCCGACCCGGGCCTGATTAGGCAGGCATGCCATCGGGCCGGGTCCGGGCTGGGTAAGAATAAGAATCATTGGTCCCGGCCGGGCCGGGCCTCAAAAAGTAGGCCCGTGCAGTGCTTAGGTCCACACTGCACTTGGCTACTTTGTCGTTTAAAGAAAAAATCAAAGTAGACATTCGTGTTTAGACAATGTAAAGTCGGTCGGCCTTCGAGGTTTCGCGATACCGACTTACGCTGTAGGTGAGAAATTTAGTCAGTGCCGTACGACTGCTAGCCTGGGATCTTTAACGTGCATCACGCAGCAGGTGTAAACGCCCGCACATCGGTACGATTCGCATCCAGACCAAAACGGGCGGGTGGTGGTGTTTAAACCCAAGATCCCTGGGCCGGTTTGCTCATCTTGCGGCCGCGGCTGCGGCCAAGAGGGATTTTTATGTCACGTGACGAGCTCCATGGGGACAAGGAAGTACCTAGCGTCCCTGCCTAATGGCAGAGAAGTCCGTGCCGCTTCGAGTACAAAAGTCTAATTTCGCTTGCAGAAACTGACTGCAGAGGCTTTCGACTGAAGTCCAATTAACCGCCCCATCATACTTTAGGAGCGGCAGGTAAAGTACGGCCAAGGAAGGTAAATATAAGTGAAAATAAAGGAAAAATCACGCAAAACGAAAGCGGTGGTTGTGTATTTATATATATGTGCCAGCGGCGGCGCAAACAGCGTCTGCTGTAGTCGAACGGTTAGAGCGCCGGGACTTGCCGTCTTGGCGTGAAAGTTCCCGGTTCAAATCTCGGCAAAAACCTTCTTTTTTTTATTCTGTGCGTTTTTTGTGTGTTTTTAAACTGTGATCATTTTTACAAACCGTCCTTGCTATGTCTGAGTCTTTGTTTCTTGCTCAACATCTATTTTAATAGTTTCCCTAAATGAGCGGAAATGTATGTTTGCGTCCCAAAACGTCTGGCTACCCTACCTTCTGCGTGTTTTGCGCCCTTTTCGGTTCTGCGGCACCTGCATTTCTTTCAACCGTTTCTTGACCGATTGCTAAATCGTTCCACCGACATACTCACCGACCGACCGACGGACCGACTACAACTGATTTGCGGACTTATCAAAACTCTCTGTCTGTGTGTGCCAACGTAGAGACGTCATCTAGGTCGAGACGCCTTGCTCGGCGAGAACGCATGTATTCTGATGCCAGGCAGGGAACGCGTACTCATGCAGCTGACGTGCACTCCGCGGAAAGCTTACGTCATTGACAATAACTTCCCATGCCTGTCTCTTCGTTCGCCAGGTAACTGTGCTGCTGAATTTCTCTAAAATTTGTTCTTTTCGTTCTCCAATTGCTCTAATTAATTTCATTTGTTGATCCAAAGTCATTTTAGGTGTTTGCGTTTGAGATATGGTTTGCTATGTCGACGCCTGACTCATTTTTGCATTCGGTTGTGATCGTCTGCTATTCATACTAAAATTCAACAAGTAATGTGTTAATATTCCAAAACGATTGCCACAGCGAAATGTAAAGAGTAAAAATATAACTTTTATCACATTCCATTGAAGTAAAAGTATAATCTCTTTTATTTCGGTTTTACGACTTTCTCAGACGTTTGACTGGCTGCCTTGCCTGTAGGATTTCGCTCAATCAATGTATCCACGGCTGCTATTTTTTTTTGTGTGTGTGAGTGTTTATTTCGTGGATTTTTTTTTTATTTGACACGAATGCAGTGTGTATTAGTACTAAATATGCGCCTCCTGTTATTGAAAAGAGTCGTAGCAAGAGCGTTGTATATTTAAAAACACATAAAATTGTAGTTGCTGGGAAAGGATGCTTGTTCCTGCCCCGTCTGTGTGAAAGTCATACCGATGCTGTAATCTTGGTGTCCTTTTAATGAACATTATCAAACGTTCGTATTTGCGCGTTAACTTGGCTTGATCTTGGTTTTCTTTTAATGAACATTATGAAACGATTGCAGTGGGGCGTTAACTTGGCTTACCGTAATATTTTTTTCTTCCGGTTTGTCGACCCAACAGGTAGGGCAAACAGTAAAAATCGTGTAAGGCGCAGTAGTCCTAGTGGATCATTAGTAAAAAAGATCACACGCGCAGAATAAAAGAAGTTTTCGTCGAGATTCGAACCCGGAACTTTCACGCCGCGACGAAAAGTCCGGGCGCTCTAACCGTTCAACTACAGCTTTTTTTTTCCTTATTTTCCGTTCGACTACATTACACGCTGTTTGCGCCGTCGCTGGCACATGTATATAAATACACAACCGCCGCTTTCGTTTTGCGTGATTTTTCCGGCTTATATATCCCTTCCCTGGCCGTAACTTTACCTGCCGCTCCTAAAGTAGGATGGGGCGGTTAATTGGACTTCAGTTGAAACCCTATGCAGTCAGTTTCTGCGAGCGAAATTAAACTTTTCAACTCGAAGCGGCACGGACTTCTCTGCCATTAGGACGCAGGGACGCTAGGTACTTCCTTGTCCCCATGGAGCTCGTCACGTGACCTCTTGGCCGCAGCCGCAGCCGCGGCCGCAAGATGAGCAAACCGGCCCTGGGTTCTACGGCGCTAGATTTTGTTTGCTCCAATAGCTCCGAACAGCGATCTGTCAACAAACTAGGCCACCGACGCCCCTTGTTGCTCAGAGCAGAGCGGGCATGGTTGCCGAAGAACCGATTAGAAAATGCGACTTTTCGAGCATGAGGTTCTTTGTCAGCTATCTCACGCGACATGGTTATGCTCTGTCTTTTACAGTTTTAACATTCTTTGTATGGGGGACAAAAAATATTTCGGGATTACGCTTTCAGAATGAGCTTTAGGTAAATAGTAACACTGATTTTAGGCAACTAGATGGCTCAAGTGTAGTCACTCTCAGGGGTAGCTTATGTGGTGACTCAATCGGGTGTTTCAGCGAAGAGTTAAAAAAATTCCGAACCAATAAAGTGGTTAAAAAAAGAAACAACTCTTTAAAAAAAAATCCGGCCAGTTCCGGCGGACGTCATAAACTGCAGAAAAACGTACCGATTAGCAAAATACTTAACTAAAATTGACTCGTGCAAATTTTAAAAATTGAAAATAAACGTATGGCTCCAACTGGAAACTTACTAAGCCCCACCGAAAACCCCCAAAATAAGTCAAATTTAGGAATGTTTAAAGCACATGGGAAGCGCAGGAGTGCGCTAAAGTTACCGCTCGTGGAACAGACGCAAGGCTGACGATGCGCAAACGCTGATTATGAGAATACCATTCGGCTTTTCGCACTGCCAGCCTGGTGCCTGCTGCGCAAGCGGCAAATTTAGATCGCTCCCGCGCTCAGCAAGATTTTATATCAAACCATACGTTTATTTTCACTAATTCAAAAATAAACTTTTTAGTTAATTAATCAACTATCTGTATGCTATTTGTTTTTGCAATCCTTGACGTTCACCGAAGCTGGCAGCATTTTTGTTTCCCCGAAATGAGCTTTTATTAAGCTTTGGTGGGTATTCTTTCAATATTCGTTGGAAAACCTAATATATCGGACGCCAGTCAGCACGCAACCTTGCCAAGGGCCGCGGGACATAAGTTTAGATTAGATGACAGCAGATATTCAAGAAACACGACCATAGCATGCCACGCGAGAGAAAGAAATTGGGTTGTGTGTATCTTTATACAGCCTAGAACTTGGTCTGTCTCAATGGGAGACGAGTCTCCCAGCTGTAGATTCGATCTGGATGAGCATCGTACCGGCGTGCGGTCGTGTATCACTACTGCGTGATGCACGTTAAAGACCCCAGGCTAGCGGTTGTACTGCACTGGCTAAATTGCTCATCTACAGCTGGGAAACGCGAGAGAGAGCCATGCTTAGCGTTGCGACACGCATCCATTAGGCCCTTTCGTTTTGTTCCGAGCAGAGTTCGTCTGCGCGTTCGGAGGCATTCATCTTTGACAATGTGATTTCGTTCTGACGGAAAACAGGAAAAATGGCCGACGTGGATCAACTTGTGAGGGGACTGGCTTTGAGCACGGCTCCGACGACCCGAGAGTCGTCCCTCGCCGGACGCCTGGTGCCGCTGTGGGTGATCCTCGGCCTGGTGTCGCTCGTCGTGCTCGTCATGCTTCTGGTCAAGTTGTACGCCGAGCTCACGGTGGGAAAGTGCAAGTCATCGGTGGACATGTCCGGAAAGACAGTCATCATCACCGGTTCCAACACGGGTCAGTCACGGCGTCCTTGGGAACAACTTGCCCAACCAGATTATAGGGCGGTTTCAGATGACCTACTTTCGGTTCTAAATCGTGTCGGACGCCATCTTGATAAACTTTATATCTGCATTTAATGCTCGGAGACAGTGTTTCCCAGTTCACTCGAGATCTTTCGCGCCCGCCAGAGTAGTCAGGAACGTAAGAGAGCATTGGCTGCCATTCGGTTCTCGTACATACCGGTCTTTACAAGCACTTAAAACGAGCTGGGGACTAAGAAGTCGACCCGTCCGTAACCAAAACGACCCACGCAGATGTCGCCAGGGCTATTACAAAAGAAGAAAGAGCGGAGTAAGCATGGGTTTACGGTGCCCAAATACGTCACCGGTCGTACTTACTGAGTTATATCGTCAGCAGAGCGACTGGCCATGTTTGTGCCTTTCTCCAGCGACAAAACCGACACCGATAACTAAGCGCCTGCGTGCAAACTAATGGGGAAGGTGGCGGACGCTGTCCATCAACATGGCGGTACGCGGCTCACCGGAAGTGAAAAGGTGTTTCGCGAAGCCACCGTGTAGTCGCTGACGACAGAAAGAAGCTTCATTTGTCCCGCCTCCAGCGTGAGCTTTCTGCCTTCGATAACGCTTCGGGGCCTGGAGCGTGCACGGGCGGCCGTAGCACGACGGAAGCCAACGAGCGCATGCTGGAGGCTGGGCGCTCGAAAGACCTGCCTTGCCGCTCTCACTTGACTGTAAGAGTTTAGTCCCCACCCCCTTATACCCAACTCCGCCAACCGAAGCAAGTCGCCTTATGGTTAACCTCTCTAGCTGTTTTCTTATCCTGCTCTTATCTTCTCTTCAAGCTAGTCCAAAACGCGGCAGGCTTCGGACACCTTTGGACACAATGGTGCATTCTTACACACAGAACTTGGTGTGAGGCTGGTTTCTATGAGACAGTATAACGTTAGGAGAGAGCGATAGCGATAGCGATAGCGATAGCGATAGCGATAGCGTAGTGTAACGTTAGGAGAGAGAGATTGACATTAGAGCTAAGAGAATGCGATAATCTTATGCTAAAAGTTCCAGTGATCCTCGAACACATCTGCCGAATCTGAGCACCGTTACGGCGATACGACTGATGCTGCCTCATTTGATAATATCCAGAGTGATCTTGCGCATAAAGCGTGTAAAGTTTAATTCCTTCAGATTTTCACGTCAAACCTGCGTCAGATACCAGGAAGAACTCCGAGATCGTCAGAGAGCAGCTGCACATCACGACTACCGCGTGCCGAACCAACTCGCGTTAGCAAAACTCGGGCGCTGCCATATTGTCCGTGACGTCACGGATTTTGTGAGATCATATGACGAGTAATCACATTCAACGTTAATAGATTACCTCAGCTGTGGAACTCTGGCGGAGGGGGTACCCCTCACCCACTTCAGTCCGCCTCCCGTCGTTCCAAGCGCCATCTAGATTTTCATTTACAAACTGTGTTTTCCATAGAGTACGGTGGAGCGCCGTCTAGACGCTGTGCTTCGAAACGTACGTATAGAATACACTGCAGTTACCATAGCAGATGTCGGGCGCGTCGAACAGCGAGAGGCGAGCCGTGGTCAGGAAGGCGGGTACGGCTCGTGCAAGCCGCGTCTATGAGCAGCTCCGCAACTGAGCTAATCTAATAACGTTGGCCACATTTGTGTGGAACATGGCGGCCACCAGGTCCAGAAGGGGGCGGGGGGGGGGGGGACTTTTGAATTTCAGATTTATCAATCGAAGCCATGGGAGTTCGCAGAACATTTTTCGGCGGGGGGGAGGGGAGGAGAGAGGGGGGAAGGGGGTATGCATACAATGTTTTTTTTTTTTTTTTAGACGGGAGCAACCGCGATTGACCATACGGGCACTAGAATATTTTACCTTCGGTCGTATTATATTATGCTTTCATCGGCGGAAATAAGAGTCTGTCAACTTTTGGCGTGCTGGTTTTATGAACACGCCCGCTTCAGGCTTCCACCGTGCCTGTTGCACATACCTTCGGGCATGTCGTTCATATCTGACAATCCGTCACAATCCATAAAGCCCCAGTCCCACTGCCCATGCGTGATACAAAAGAACCGGTATTCGCTGCAGGCATGGCGACGGAACCATCTGCGCCTCAAGCATGTTCCAAGCACCTTTGTTCTATATAGATTATATCGTGCATGTCGGCAGACAGTTTTTCTGTGACAGGGCAAGAAAGAAACATTGTCAGACAGTGTCTGCGGAATGACTATTAAATGATGTGTTAGCAGTGCTGGTCCAGCCCTACCAGTACGCCACCGAAACTTCTCGTCACCAACATCACCAGATTCCCAAAGACGGGGAGTGTGTGTATGTGTGTGTGCGGGGGGGGGGGGGGGGGGAGGGTGCAGGTGTTCCCCCCTCCATCCCGCCTTTGCACACCTCTTCGGACGCCAATGCCTCTACCTCGTTGGTATCCAGCTCTCGTCCCTACAAGAGCTTTACCAATGTCTTTTCCTATTCTCCTCTTCAATGTCCAAAGTCCCAGAGAGTACTGTAAGAAGTAAACAAACAAATAAATAAACAAACAAAATGCAGATTTGGATCTGCAGTAGAGTTCCTACCCCGTAGTGTGCGAACCCTTAAAGACATATTATACGAGCTAGGAACAGGCGTGTCCATTATCAAGCACGCTGCAAGTGAATGTTCAACGGTCACAGTCCTACTGTTTTCAATAAAGTAATATTTCAGAAGCTTTATGTGATAGCGACGCAGCGATTTCTCTTAATTAAATAGCAGAGGGAAATATAACTGAGAACCTCGCGCCAAAAATCTCGATTGTTTTGTTATTTCTGTTTTGACTATCTCACTCACTTCAAGTTGTCTTTGTTTCCACTTGGATTTAAGGAAGGCCGACAATGAAGAATAAAGATAGATTAAAAAATGCATATAACATTGATCATAACATGAAGGAAATTACTAGATTCAAGGTTTTCTTTAGAAAGCTTAAGAGACAATAAGAAAATTTCAAATTATATGCGACAGTGCACGGGGGAAACCAAGAATGTAGTTCATATAGGTTTCAGTGGGTGTTAATTTTTTTTTTGTTTATTAGAAAACGAAATTGTACTTTCGAAAATATTATCAAAAAGTTGTGCCTTCTTAATGCCCTGTAATGCCGAAAAAAGTGTCGATCACGAGTATCCCCAAAATAATGTGTTTGCAACAGCATGAGGTATTAGGCACCCTATTTATACGATGGCTTAATAAAACAATAACGTTTTCATGAGCATTACTTGCGATTGAATTATAGTAAATACTTTAATAAGTGAAAAAAGTAGAATAATCTTTTTTTTTTATAATTTGTAGTTTAATAGCCTTTGCTAATTTTTCAACATAGTAAAAAGGTAACTGAACACACACTTATTCCAACGATGGAAGCGATTCACGAAGCCGTCAGAGAAGAAGTCCACTCTCCGTTTCCGCATTGGTTGGTGAAGGAAAGACTGCGGAAACGTATGTTTGTGGCCGCCGATGAATTTATTGGTCGAGGCGAGGAGCGAAAGTTTATTAATGCATTCGCGGAAAATGTTGTCTTGTTTCTGAGAACATGCTCCTGGGAAAATCCCATTAGATCGAGTAAAGATTGCTGGTCGGCATGAAATTCAATGCATACCGCGTGCTTCCATGCGTTAAAGGACAATAGAACTGACCTTCTGCTTGTCTTGTTTCGAAAGAGAATGACGATCTCGCTGATTGCATCGCCGACGAAGATTGCGGTCTCCTTACTTGTCTGTTATATTTTCTTATTTTCATTTGTTACGATATGATGAAGTCCAATAGACAGCTACAAATATTTAAAACGATATATTTTGAGTGCAATGCTGCGTATAATTCGCAGCTTCTTTCTTTTTACAAACATTTTTTTGGGTGCAGTTTATACAATAATGTTACTCACATGCGTTTTTTTTTTTTTTTTGTCTTTATAAGTATGCATTTTTGCTGCGCAAATTTGTCGCGGGGATTTTATTTCTGGTTCGATTCTTTGGCGAGGTTATTGGAACTGGTTTCCGCTTGCGCACATATTGTATCACAACCCTCATATGCATGTTAGCCAACGCAATTTCGCCACACGGACAGTACAAATAGATAAATTTGAAATGTACAAAAGTGCGAATTCAACGTACAAACTTTTTTTTTCTTTTAATGGGCGTTTGTGCGACTTTTACAACGGTGCGACTTATAGATCAACTCAACTCTCTGATGTCAGACCACTGCGGTGGCGCTGCGGTTGGCACTGCGCATGCGAAAAGCTTGGACTCACGCAAATCTGGTTTCTGCGCAGGTGCAGTGCCTACACCCGGTGTGCGCAAACGCGAGCTTGTTTGTAGACGGGGTGTTGGGTGTAGACCGGACAATGCAGTATTTATGATTCAAATTCGTCATGGGCCATCGATTCGGGTACTGGGTAATTTTCGGTAATCGCTCTCGCATCAGGGAAATGACCAAAAGGAATACGAAAAGCAAGTGCAATCCGATGAATGTTTGTGCGTGTCTCTCGTTTGCTGCGTCATTCTCGTGTTGAGGGTTGCGTGCGTTTTTGCGTATGGCTCCGATTTGCATCGATCGGAGAGTCATCAGAACGTCGTCATCGGCTTGACCTTCCTTTTATTTTCGTTCGTGCGCCCAACTAACTCGCTCAGTGAAGCCTGACCCGAATGGAATTACCTTCACGACGGTCGGGGTCACTTGACGTACACTGCCAGGCCTCGTTGTAAAGTTAGCCCTCTATCTTCGGTTGTATTTCATTAAGACCTAAACACGGAGATGTTCGCTCAATTTCTTCTAGTCACTATAAAGGTGAGGGCGGCAGGGCGTCTCTTTCGAACAGCCGGCCTCCAGCAGGCGCGTGTAGCCTTTCTCCGTGATTTGGCTGCGCATACACGCTCGAGGTTTACAAGACGCCGAGGCGTTCTCGAATGTATGCGAAGCTGGCGACGGAGGCGGGTTGACTCCTCTATGACGTTCTCATTCCGTGAGTGGTTCCGACAAAGTTTCAATCTTTACTTGTTCCATAGTCACAGACAGAGTGAGCACGACAAAGGAGCGCATAAACATAAAAATTCTATTGCAATATACCGAGAGATGCCCCACACCCGAAAGATAGCCCACCCCTATTTTTGGCATGATTGGACCTTTTTTTTTTTTTTTTCAGAAGCGCCGAAAGATAGCCCTCTTCCAGTAATTCCAGGGCCCGGGCCAATTGTGACCTCGGCAAAATCGGTGGTATTTTACCACGGCGGGAAATAAGAGAACTTTGCTGATCCCATTGAAAAATCTCTTTTGTATGAGAAATTTCTGAGTACAATAAACACATATGAATCATGCAAGATATGTAAGAACATATTAGATCCATATAAGAAACTTGTAAGAAGTTTCTTAGAAGTTTCTTATACGTTCTTGTATATCTTATATAGTTCTCATATAGTTCTTATATGGTTCTTATATGTTAACATATATATTGTATGATTCACCTGCGTTTATTGGACACACAAGAAAGTTCTCATACAACTGATTTTTCACTAGGAGACTGAGAAGGACAGGCGTCTTTGGTTCATCGCCCCTTCCTGCGATCACAAGTTTTAAGGTTCACAAAATCTAAAACTATAGCTTTTTCAACTTCCTTTTAGGGAACACCGAAAGTTAACCTGCTCCTTATTCTAATACTATTTGCTATCGTTTTTAGGTGGGCTATCTTTCAGTATATTACGGTAGTTAAGACATTGGTGGGTCCTCACGGCCGCCACATGGTGCATTGACGAGAAAAATAAAAAAAGGAGGATGTTGTAACCAAGTTTGGGAATAGCAACGCAGATTGTGCTTTATAGGACTGTGTACCAAGCCTACCTATAGAGCGTCGCTTGAAACAAAAATGTGATAACGACCCGTTTTCTTTACGAAAAACTGTGCAACCTGGCAGAAATCGGAATAGTTCTGTAATCAGCAGATATCCGACCCCTTTTCTAGCGGAACGGTTTTGGTTAGCGTATTTATAGTGGGAGAAACCTTGTCGCCCCAATGATGGGAGGAGCTCGAAGCACGCTGCATATTCTGTATCTCTCGCCTTTATTCGCGGGACATTGAACACACCGAGATATTTTCATTAATGTTGTCATATCGACATTACGAAAGTATGAATGGTTTTGTGTTTGGGTAATTAAGCTGTAAATATTAAAGTAATCATGAACTGATTTGTCAACTTCTCCTTCCTTAGCTTTCCTCCTCAGCTCAAAAGCGAAAGGAGAAGTCACATGGTCGTGCCGTAGTATTTCACCGGAACCGATGACTCCAAGGTTTTACCGTACTTTTCAAGCGCACCGTGGAACTTGTCATTTCCAAGCGATAAGTTCCGTCAGGGCACTCATTGGCCACGAACGCGATTCCAAATATTCGTCGACGGATTGATTGTTGACGAGAGCATACGTACGAATGACGCAGTTCTCGTGTCCAACGCGTGAGCTGGGTTCGGCTAACGCGCTTGGTCACAGCGGATGCATCGCAGTGAAAGGGCGGAGAGCTTTCGAAGGAAAGGAGTTAATAAATAGTACGCTATACCTTTAAAATTTCGTACCGAAGAGCAAGCGTTTGACTTTCTACTCCCTGGTACTAGTTTTATTTTGACCCACTAATCGATATGCGGTTCGTAAAATGCAAATATAAAATCTTTCTTCCCTGCTCAAAATTAACTTTATGGTCCATTTAACAAACTTCGAGGTGCCGGCCTTTTTCATACAGTTAGATTAGGGATGTATAGGGAGTATTCACTGGCGGCCATACTTTTCATGCAGTTAGATTAGGGATGTATAGGGAGTATTCACTATTCACTGGCGGCCATATTTGTGTGCGCGAATTCTCAGCGCGTGCTGATGGCGAGCTTACGCAGTTCTTTTGCAACGTGCATTCCGCACCATCGAGAGTGCCGGCCTCAGCAGCCTATTGATGTGAGCTCGTTCTGAGCATGCGCTCTAAACAACAGCCACAAATATGGCGTCCAGTGAATACTTCCTATAACACAGTCTCTTCGTGGAATTCATAATAACAAAATGTGACATTAAAATAAAAATGAAAAAATAAAAATGTCGCCCGACGCCGGGCGACATTTTTTTGCTACTTGATATCTCCATTTGTCCATTGAAAAGTGGTAAAAGACGCTTGGCATGGCGGTACGGCACGGGCCTCTGGAAGAACGGTGTCTGTTTCTTCTTGGAAGTGAGAAGATTTGCAGCCTGGGGACTGTCGGGCGACGAGAGCTGCTATGGTATCGTATGTGCACTGACAAGGCGAGTGGTTTTCGGCACCGCCGGGATAGCGGCCGCTTCGTGGGACGTACTTTCGGACTTCGCTCTTGTGAAAGAAAATCCGATTACGCCGGCCACCACAAGACGATTGCCTCGGGACATGGCTGTTGCCCGACTGCCCCATAGTAAGCGAATGTATGCTTAACATCGTGTACTTCTTCAAGACCCCATCATTCATTCGAGATGAGATTATCTCACCGACTGGCGAGGAGCGACGTCGACGATGATCTCACCCTCGTTTGGGCGATGAACAGTCGACGGGGTTAAACCGAGAAGGACAGCATGGTGGTCTCCAAAGGATTGTTGACGCCATCAAAAGAGACGTACGCCGGATATGAGGTGTTCTTGCCAACAGGCCAAGTGGTCGTCCGGAAGTTTACCGGCATGCTAAAAGTCAATACATTTATCTGGTGTAGCACAAATATCCGTGTTAAGGGACCATGAAATGATTTTTTAACTTCTTCTTTCTTAGCTGTAATCCTCAAGTCAAAAGTGAACTGTGAAATCGCGCGGTCGTGACATGCTAGGGCACCGGTGCGATGACCCCAAGCTTTCACCGTGCTTTTTAAGCACACCATAGAATTTGGCATTCGCCAGTGACGATAAGTTCTGTCAGTACACTCATTGGCCACGAACGCGAATTCAAATATTTGTCCACGAATTGATTGTTGACGAGCGCATACGTACGAATGGCGCAGTTTTCGTGTCCAGTGCGTGAGCTGGGGTCGGTTGAAGTCATTTTGGCCTTTGTGGGATATTTAGAACCATACAGACATGATGATAACATCATTAGAGCACTGACATTAATGAGCACAAAACGGGTCCAGCTACAAAAAATAAATATTGCACGTAAAAAATAATTATGTCTGTAGCTTGTTAATTGCAAAGACGAACACATATCTGAGCATCTAAGTTTAATAGTATGTGTTAATGCATTGTTATATAGCAGGTCATTTCATATACCTCATTTGAGCAAACGCCAGCTTGTGACTTGAAAGAACAAACCAAAATACACTGCGATCAAATGCAACCCCTTGCAACGAAAGCACGTTATATCAAAGTTTTCAGAACTGTCAATTCGTAAAATTGTCGATTAGTACCGAAGGTTAAAGATCGCAATAGCTTCTTCGCTAAAAATTGCTGTGATTATTCGGTGACCCAGGGCTGAAACAAGTTCCCCTAGGCCCTACACGCGAGGTATATCTTTTGTTTCAATTCTCAGAAATTCAAACTTTCAAAGGAAGCTAGAAAAATGCTAAAATTTTATCCTAAAAGCTATATTGTAAAATCGTTGATTAGTACAAAACGTAAAGATCGCAGGAGCTTCCTCGCTAACCGCTCATTCACACTGGAAGCGGATCCGCGTTCGCAAAGCGTTTGCGAACGCGGTTGTATAAAGATCCAGTACAATTGCACGCGCACTTGATGTCATCGAGTGCGCGTGCAATTGCACTGGATCTGTATACAACCGCGTTCGCAACCGCTTTGCGAACGCGGATCCGCTTCCAGTGTGAATGAGCGGTAAACGTTTCTGTGGTTATGCGGTTACCTGGGGCTGAAACAACTTCCGCAGGGCCCAACTTGCGACTCATACATTTCGCACCGCTTCTCAGACACTCCAACGTTGAAACAAAGCCAAGAGTATGCGAAAATTGCATGCTAAGAGTCTTAACGATTCTCGAATACATCAGGTAATCCGAGCACCACTACGGCGAGATGACTGATTCGATCTTGCACAGAAAAGGTATTAAGTCCCATTCTTTTAGATCTCCACGTTATACCCTCATCAGAGAGCACGAAGAAGTCCGCAATCGTCGGCAATCAGCTGCACATCACCACTCCGCACACCGAACACTCTAATCCACCAGCTCTGGACGCAGCCATCTTACCGGTGACATCACGAATCTTGCGAGGTCACGTGACGAGTAGTCAATCGGTTGCTATGGGCACGGTGCCAGCTCGTCTCGTTGCTATGGTACCGCGTGTGACCAATCGCGGTGAGAGGCGGCACGGGGAAAAGCGTGGCGCTACTCTGGCAGCTACGCTGCCACATAAAGTGGCTCTAGTGCCGCCAAGTCTCTGCTCGTGCGCACGTGTCCGTGCCAATGCAAGCTCGCCCAAGCTGCGCGCACGCTCCACGTGCTTACACATGGGCAGCAGTTGTGACGCCATGCTTGCAATAGACCGATCTCACCAGCCAGTTTCGTTAAGCCGCCGCTACCGCAATGCATGGAGGGAACTTTAGTCTTTCTGCACGTGGGAGAACTCCACTGGAGCTTCGCGCGTGACGAGACGACTCGAGGCATCTCATCTCGAGGCGCCTGCTTCTGGTGAACTAAAGTTATGGCGGCGTTACGCATGCGTGGAACGCTTAGTGAAATCGATCTATTGTCTTTTTACAGTGTTCTAGAGGGGGTTGTAGTGGCAAGAGCGACACCATGGCGCTGCTGTTCTGTGCCCTAAGAGCGCGCCCCCGTCAGCCCCATCACCCGCGCTGTTCGGCGCTTACTACTGTGGTTTGACTGGAGCTTTTCGCGGTGCGAAACAACCGCTAATGTTGTTATGTATACTCTGTTTCACCTTATGATGTACCGCAGGAAAGGCTACGAGCGCGAGCTCCTTGCTCTGGGGCACATCTCGGCGGCACAAGCTCTCGTGCGTTAAGAGCAGCTGCCAACGCTATAAGCTCGCGCTTCTAGCCTTCCCTGCGGTACACATAAGGTGAAACTAAGTATAGTAAATTGTAGTACTGCCTTTGGACTAATGCCTCTAGAGTGTGTGCTATCCTCTACTTGAAATATTCGCGTGTTTTGAGGGAGATTATTTCATTAATATCGACTCCCCCCCCCCCCCCCCCCCAGTACTGACACATCGTTCAGCAACGCTATCACTTGGGCTGCAGGCTTAATAGCTGCGAAAGAAGTCCTACGGTGCTACATTTCGGAGAAGCGTACCGCGTCACCCTCGTCGTCTTCTTCGTTCATCGCACACGTGCCATTAATTCTCCTAGGGCACAGAACTCCAGCGCCACTCGCGGTATCTACGTCGACCGTCTTCACGCGCTTCATTGTAAGCGGGCGCCGCTCTTGCCACTACACCCTCTAGAACACTGTAGTCTTTTTTGTGGTGAGAAGCTCGCCCTAGGGGCGCTTCTGTTTTCCTCACTCCACCTCACTCTGGGTAGTGCACGTGCTTGCCACGCGGTTATGTTTTCATTTTTATAGTGCATGGAAATTTTGCATTGCACGTGCTTGCTTCGGCAGAGAAAGTTGAAGTATCCTCAATCTGGGTTGTGAAAAAATTACACCAGGCGGATACACCCAAACTTCTCTCCATAAATACTCGGCGTCAACTATTTTATTCCACGTTGCCAAAGCTAGCTAAGCCTTCAGAGTGCTCCAACTCTGTCAAAGCTAGTTGCACGAGCGCATGCAAATAAAGAGCAAAAAGCAGCTACGATAACTTTGACCATAGTGAATTTTAGCATTGCGTACACGAGCGAACGCAAGCCTTGTGCATTTGCGTTGGCGTTGCGTGTTCCCCACTGCACGTGAGCGGAGCTCAAAGTGCGGCCTTGGATTGGCGCATGGCGACTTCGCGCATTTGCAGCGTGGAGAACGCAACGCTAACGCGCAAACGCATAGGGCTTGCGTTTGCTCGTATACGCAATACTAAAACTCACTATTGTAACATAGATATGTGACGTTGAGTAGAGACGCGCAACATAAAATGGAAATCATTGTTTTCACTACGTTCGTGGTCACGTGCGCGACCAGTCCGATAGTCACCTATTTAAAGAGAAGAAAAATATTTAGATAGAAATTAATTTTGGCAATGTCAGTTGGCTATCTTTTTCAAAACGACAAAATAGTACAACCACAGCGTCCCACACATTACACTTACCCCCAATGTTTTGTGTTCTCTTTGGGTAACTCACACGGGGTTGCTGACAGGTGTTATCAACACCTCTCTTCCGCCTCTCTCTTTCTCTTTCTTTTTGTTTCTCTCTTCCTTTCCGTCACCCCCTTTTTTCTCTTTCTCTCTTTTTCGCCCCTAATTTTTTTCATCACAGAAAGACATAACTTGTGATTAGGGTTCCGTGTTTTCGGATAAATCCGAAGAACTCCGAAAAACACCCAACCGTAAAAGTTTGGTCAATTCGGATTTACCCGATAAAAAGTACAAAAAATGTATTTTACAATTAACGGTTTGATCAGCACGTAGAGTCGATTGTCCCGGGAAAATGCCACCACACTTTTGTTTTAAATTTCGGTAAGGACAACAGGTCATTGTACTTTCGGGTCACGACAAAATTCACCGTTCATGTTTCCAGTTTGGGCCATACTATTTGTGCTTTATTAGGCGGAAGGAGAGGTTGTGTTTTTGTAACAGTGAAAGCTATGGACCATAGAGATTGCATGGACTGGGGACGAGGGACAGTTGAAACTTCTCTATTGCATCCTTTACCAGTCTGGGTCGTGCGGCGGCGCGGTCGGTTGATGGAATAATAAGGAATGAATACGGGCTTCCCAGCGCCTCCTTCCAGGAGTTTTTTTTTTTTTTTATCTTAAGGTATCGACGTCTGTCGAAGCAACACTTGTGTGCAACTTTTGTCGTAGGACAAATTACTATTGCCCGTAGTAATGGCACCAACGCCAAAAACAGCCGAAAAAACTATTCATTATTACAATCGCGTTCTTTTTTTTTTTTTTTTTTGTAGCATACGTTTAAGCGTGGATATTAATTACTTATTTTTAGAAAGGAACTCTGCGAAATTAAACTCTGAATTTCAAAGAATTGGGAATCAAACAAAAATGAACTCCAGTAAACTCCGAATTTGTTCGCAAAAAAAAAAAATAAGCAAAAAAAAAAAAACATAATCCGACATTGACGAAAAATAAACCCCGAAGACACAGATCCCCTCTTATGGTAGACTTGCTTTACGCCTTACACATGTGTTCCAACGGAAACAGTGAAAACGTCGTGTAGAAACTGAAAACACTACCGTTCGGAAATATGAAATTATGTGACGCACTTCAAGTTCCTTTGTTCTTTCACCAAAATCTATATAATATTTGTGAGTAGATATACCCAAGATACACTCAAGAGGGGGAGTATTATAACGGTCGGTGCTTGGGTAATATGAAGCGGTGGATTTACATAAAACAGGACTGGAGTGGAGTTCATTTTCACGGCCAATCAGCGACCAGACTTTTATTATTCCGTGGCAATACAGGATAACAGGTACCTAAAACTTAACGAAGACTTCGAGCCGCTGCGGGAGATTTTAGCAGACACATGTTTCCGGAAGTCTTTTCCTTCCGAAGAAATTTCGTTGTAGTATCCCTTTAAGCTGAGGTTCTTTCAGAAACGTGTTGCTCATGAAGCCACTGATGCTGTTCTAACTCTTTTCTGCGTTTATGGGTTTCTCGGTGAACAATATACAACATCAGTTCATTTGGTGCTCGAGTTATAAGGGTAGAAACTGCAAGAGAGAGTGTGAGAGAGAGAGAGAGAGAGGGGGGCACTGGAAGAGTCGAAAGCGCGCGCGGATGCCAGAGAACCGCGCTCTAACTGGAATGGGTGGACGCAAAGCTATAGCCGCCTTTTTCTTTACTCACTTTTCGAAGGCGTTCGAACGCCGAACGCTGGCGACCGGCTCTTGCCGTTCGCGTTCGAACGTGTTCGAACAGTGAGTGGATGCAAAGGAAACTGGCTGTGCTTCTCCATTAATCATTCCAGTCAGAGCTCGGCTCTCTCGTCCCATTCTCTCCCTCAATTCCTACCCACATAGGCAGCCTCCCATTCAGTTCAGCCCGGAATTACGAGCTTACGGTTGTTCCAACACACCTCGACTATCACTCGGCCTTAACGCACGGTGCGGAAAGCAGATACGTATGCATAGGGAAACAGACCAGACCGGAATATCTAACTGTGCGTGCACGTTCAGCGCTATTTTATTTACCAGACGTTTACGATCTTTACTACCTCGCAACCTGTTTTTACGTAAGAAGGAGAAGGCTCGAACTTGACCTTGACCTCGTTACTTACGCAAATGAGATTAGAAGTTAGCGGGTGTCGTTCGATCATGAGTTCGTTGCTCGTCTAAAGAGTTTTAGCTTTGTATGGGGACCTTCTAAGGACCTTGTTTGCTCGCGCTTTCGGCACAGTAAGAATGAGAGCGAGGGGGTGCGAATTGAGGCCGGGAGGGGGGGGGGGGGGGGGGAGAGGGGAAGAGAGGAGTGTTATCAGACCGCTTACACTCCTTATCTCCGTCCCCTTCACCCTCCCCCGCTATTGTTGCCTCCTACACTTCGACCAACACGAGCAAGCCCCATCCCTTCGAGCCAAAATAAAACGATTGTTTCTAAAAATTGATATATTTTTTATAAATCATCTATATCCTCTGTTAAAAACCCATAATTGTCAAATTATGTTAAAAAAAACGAATAAAAAACAGACACTATTTCGACAGGCAAAAATAATGCGTTCTTTAACTGCATTTGCAAAGTACGGCGAAATTCAGCGAATGTGTGCAAAATATACAAAGAAAGCGAAAAACAAGTTCTTTAGCGAAGACCTACGCTGCCTTATAAAAAACAATCCGAAAAGTTTCGGAATGCGGTTAACCCCCAAGCACACTTCTACTCCTTTTTGTTTTACTGGTTCTTCGAGAGACAGCTGGGATGCTGTTGACGTGTGTGAACCACTCGGTAATGTTTTCAGTGAAACGTTTTTTTATGAGACCTTTCTCTTACCTCTCCTTTTACCTGATGACAGTATACTAACGCAGAAGAGTCCAATCACTGGGATTCAGAAGCTAACAAAAAATCTCCCGACAAATTCAGCTCCTGGCCTTGATAGTATTTCAACGAAGCTGCAAATACGAAGCTTCCGCTCTTCTGTGTTTACTTTTCCAACAATCCTCACGTACTGAAGACCTGTCAATTGGAAAAAGGCAAAAGTCCCCCCAATCTCGAAGAGCGGTCAAAGGTATGAGTTGACGAATTATAGACCAATTTCTCTTACAATTGTACAAGCAAGCTCAAGGAGCATATAATTTTTTTTCAAAAATTGTAGATCACCGGTTGGTGAACAACTCACTTTCTATAAGCCAGCATGGTTTCCGGCGGTATCATTCTTTTAAAACTGAACTCCTAGAATTCGTCACAGACCTACTTTAACCGTCACTTTAAAACGGAAACCCATGCAATTTTTATCGACTTCTTTTTAAACGACTTCTTTTTAAATTACGCACTTTCCAAATAGGAGCATCTGTGATTGTGTGTATATTCAACTTCCTCGTCGACCGCTCGCAAAGTGTGTGCTATGAACGTGAATCCTCATCTTATCATAAAGTGAAATCAGAAGTACCGCCAATCACCGTGCTAGATCAATTTTTGTTTTTTTCGTGAATGATTTGTTTACTACTTTCAGTTCATCATCCGATGATTGTATGCCGATGATTTTGTGGTGTATAGAAACATATCCAACTTATACGATTGTAATGAACTTCAGAACAACTTAATCACCCTTCAGACATGGTGTAAAAGTGGCAAAATAAATTAAATATTCCAGAACAAATTTCTAAATTTTATCACTAAGCGAAATCAAACAGATTTGAAATTCACTGTCTTCGCTGTGGTTTTTGAACATGTGCATACATATAAATATCTTGGGGTTCATTTCACGTCAAACATCTCTGGAAAAGCCCAAATTAATCACATTTGAGCAGAAGCCAACCATAGTCTTGGTTTTCTAAGAAGAAATGTTTACATGGCCAACTGGGAAACAGCTTGTAGCATTAGCCGCACTCATTCGGTCTCAACTCGAACACGCTTCAATAATATGAAACCCACATCAGTCTTATTTGGTTGATCGGTGCAAAACAGAGCCACACGCTTCATTCACAAATTTTACCTGCGCACAAGCATCATCGCAATAAAAGAGAAACTTGGACTACCATCTCTCGCAGACCGAAGAAAATTTTCGAGACTTAAATTATTACTCAATTTGTATTACCACACATTGCCGCACGTACTGACAAGTCGAAAGAACTTCATTTGGTCACCCTACGAACAAACCTTTTAAATTCTCACCACTGCAGCATATGAATGGAACTGTCTTTTTGATAATATTGTAATCGTTCAAGAACCCTCTTGTTTCAGAGCTTCTCTTGACACCTACTTAAACCTGCTTTTTTTTTTTGCTATTGATTGTTTTATGTTTGTGTTTTAAATTAATTATGTTTCACTTGCCTTCCCTTATGTGGAGCCGCATTGGCGCTCTAAGAGTTTAATAAATTGAAATGAAATAAACTCATATGAGATTTTGTTGACTTAAATCCGATTGATTTAAATCGCTGAAGCTAGAACATAGTAATTCTTTACCACTATATGTATTTCTCAACATGCTATAATGATTGATAAATTTTTCCAAACACCGATAACAATACAGAATAACTAATTACTGTAAGTTTAAATTACAGTTTAATTAAACACTTTTAATTTATGTAATCGCTCCATTCTATAAAAAAATGGGGTGTGCGCGCCGGGAGCAAACGTGGCGGCCACAAGTGTTCTACGAAATGGAAGCACGAGCATGTCGACGTTCGGAGTGGCAGAAACACACCTGCGGGATTTTGAGGAACCCCCTGTGAACGCCAACTGGTGCTGGTCAGGGTACAATCGTGTAGAGGGACAGAGGCGGGGAGGTAGAGTGGGAGCCTTTTGGCACAGTGCCAGAAGGCTCCCATTGTATACCTCCCCGCTTTTCGAGGTTGTAGACGAGTCTACCGACTCTCCCGCCCAGGACCTTTTATCCTCGTCGTCGTCCATCCCTTTCGATGGCGTGACTGGCGTAACTGACTCCAACGTGGTTCGTTTCTGCCGGGCACTATTTAGCTACTTCAGTAAGAACTGCGGAAAAATAAAGTTGCTACACAGAAAAAGGTCGCCCACCTTCCAATGGAAACACGTAAACGCAGATGATTTAAGGCCAGTGTGGCCAGACGGGTCGGACGTTTTAAAGCAAGACTCATTTAGGTGCGGCCTTAGACTTGAAGAAAGAAAACAAAGTACCGCACAAGCAAACACGAATATTTTGGTTTTAAATGTAATATTTTAGGCAGAATAAACAAAAACTGTGCATCAAATGAATTTCGAGAAATAATTATTTATCACGTGCTCCTCTCGCGGTTTAGCAGGAATGCTATCGACACCAACTCAAAGTGCTCCGTTTATTTATCGTGTGATCAAGAACGCCATTTACTACAGGTATCGTCAGCCAAGGGACCTAAGCTAAAGGTACCTTCACGGTGCCGTGTGAATTGGGTATTAATCTTATACCCAATTCACATAGTCAACATTAAAGTACCTTTAACATAGGTCCGTTTGCTATCGGCGAATCAGCCCGTGCTCTTGAGTGGCGAGCACACGCCACGCGCGAAAGATCGGAAATTGATTGGTCGCAAAGAATAAGGGTCTCTTAGCTAAAAGTACCTTTACGGTCGTGTGAATGGGGTATTAGGCAGAGACATTGACTCATGTATGCAATGTGTTTTCTTTAATTGACTTCGGTGTGCACAAGGCTGTGTTGTGCGTAATCGAGTAAATAATAAGTCGATATTCATAAAAGTAAATGTTAGTAGGCGGAATACCAGCTGTCGCCGTCACTTCTTCACCCACGTGGCGAAAAGCTGCGATTTCGTTTTTCTAAACTTCTTTTTTTTGCGTTTGATCCAGGAATCGGCAAGGAGACGGCGAGGGAGTTGGCCAGGAGAAATGCTAGAGTGATCCTGGCATGCCGGAACCAGGACAAGGCTCGGGACGCTGCCGAGGACATCTTCAAGACCACGGGCAGGCACGTGGTCTGCATGCAGCTGGACCTGTGCTCCTTCGATTCAGTCCGGAACTTCGCCAACAAGGTGATCGCCTCCGAAGAGCGCCTGGATGTTCTCATCAATAACGCCGGCATGATGTGTGAGTGGGGACGCTTGGTCTACCTTAACAAATATATGGGGTACAAAAACTTTTTGTAATGTATGCGTTGTAGGGATTCGCGTACCGCCGCTGATTCGCCGTTTCCTACGTGGTCCGTCAACAAGCCGAGTCCAGCCTGGTTCTTTCACGGGAGCGGAATTCCGCTCCCAGTTTATTGGTACAATAAAACACAACGCTACAAAACACTCAATCGAAAATACAAATACAAGTGACATTACACAAAATATTTACAAACGCACGTTAAGCCAAAAGCTAAACACAAAGAGGCCCCCAGGCCTCGTGTCCCGCGATATCCTAGATCTGGTTGCCACCCACCTGCCTGCGTCTCGGTATCGACCGAAATTCTAAGATGCCTCTCGCCCCCTGACCCACCGAGTATATCTCGATCGATGGACGAGGAGGTTTCTCCTCGCCCGCCACGGGGCGCCTGCAGCGCCATCCGGTGGCTAGGAGAGAAAGCGGCACGTCGGGAGCCGAATTCGAGATCCCGGTCGACCCCGCGGCGACACGACCTTGTGGTCGTGTCTAAGGCGACGCAGCTACATAGCTGCCTCGCGGCCAAGCTTGGCAGAATGGTTTGATGGACGCCCTCGTGAATGCACGGAGCGCCATAGCGTGTTTAGACAGCTAATGGCAGTAAGCCCCCATGGGCGTACGTGTCTCCGCTGTGTGGATGTGACATGTTGCAAGTGCAGTACCACTGCTCGCCTGTGGTCCAAGACGGTTTTGGATTTTGTAAAGTATCTACCATGTAACCAATAGACCTTATCTTCTTATTTTGGGTGTACTTTTGTGCTATTTGATATGAGTATTAGGTGTCGTATAGTCCTTTTTTTTCACTGTGTCCTGCTTGTTTATTACATTGTCCATTGATTTGTTTTGTCTTCACTCCTCTCGTAGGTCCTCGGTGGGGGCTTATAGTATTATGAGATTAATTATTAATGAACATGCATCATAAGGGGGTGATCGATACACGACCGCATGCCGGTAAATGCTCATTCATGTACTCGAAAAATGAAATTTGCAGGGGTTAAGATTAGATACAGTACAGTGATTAGAATAGTATCAACAAAAACATTTAACTAGATGCGTCATTTTTGTTAAATAAAAAAATTGTGAACGAGGTATGCAGGTGTGCATGTCGAATTTATAAAGGTACGGCCAGAAAACGTAACTCGTTATTTTTACAGGAAGTGCTTTCTAGTCTATCTCGTTATTTCTGTTGATAGGCGCCACGTGTGTAAAGAAAGGGCTGTAAATTCAGTATTTTTACTCCCAGCCTTTTCTAGTGATTTGCTACCATGAAAGTCCGTCTTATACATCGAAAGCAGGAGATACTCAAAGTTGAAGCGACGACGTCGTCCGTAATACAGATTCGTTTCAAGAAAACAAATGGAACAGGTTAACGTCACCCCGCGTTCAATACCTCTTGTTCACACGTTTCGTACCGAGCCCCTCGTACGATTACAAACTATTGCATGCACACTTTAATACGTCGTTTTGCAAACATGCAACCTTTCACATAATAATAAAACTTCTGAATTTTCATTCAACGTGAAGCCTAATTATTTTTTTACCATCATTATGCTTGTTTACCAGTAATCAGTTATGACTAATGCGATGCCTAATACCGTTTGTGGCGTGTTTTTCTTTCTCAATTTTTTACAAAGTTGGGTAATGCGTGAATAAAGCGTGTTTTTACCAGAGATAGCAATATTTTCATTTTCTTTCCCACGCGATGACGTTTCAGCTCCTCCAAACCGCGAGGAGACAAAGGATGGATTTGAGGTCACCTTCCAGGCTAATCATCTCGGGCATTTCTTACTGACGCACCTTCTACTAGGCAAGTACCTTGCACAAACCCACCAATACGTCGTGATCACGTGAACCCACGGAGTCCATATGACAATAACTACGGTTCCCTTCGATTAACTTGTGACAAAGTGATAAAAGCAGTGTCTCTTAGCTGCCCCCCCCCCTTTCCCCCTTTACTGTGACCACAAGACAACGAAGTCTTTAAAAACGGTGCCGAGATAAAACGGCGAAGTGTTACCATCTTATCATGCTCGTTTCAGAATGAACAGGATTAAACGCATCTTCCTATGTTCAGCTGAACTACAAATATTTACTATAATTACGTTTTTATATGCATTTTTCTACGAAATCACTGATTTTCCTTATACCTGTATAACATGATAATTGAATGCCTAAGTAAAATTAGGAAATACGCGCTTGATAGACGACAGTAACCGTAAGGTTCTACAACAAGTGCAATTAAGTAACCTCAAGCTTTTATTCTTCGTAAAAGTGCGATCGACTCTACTTCGTTTCATAAGTCACACCGCAGCCTTCGTCACATTCAATTCGACATAGGGCAACAGGTAATGGGCCCGTTCGTCACAGCAGAACATTGGTCATAGGAATTAATTCGCCGCTGTAAAAACTCGTCAAACATAATCGCCAAGGTAATATGGTGTTTCGTTATATTTGGGTCTCCCAATAGGCTTTGTACTAGGGGGTCCACTTGGGTAAACAATTCAATTTCTCGCTAAATTTAGCGCAGCGGTCAAGCCGACGGCGACGCGCCGCTCATCGCGGAAATGGGCGCCTAAAAGCTGCGCTCTAAAAAGGTCAATTTATTGTTCCTAAAGTCGCTTCTCACCATCGTCCGTGCGCTTCCAGAAAGACCTTTTGTCTGCAGCTGTGTTCTGTTACCGAGGTTACCGAATTTTTCAGATTGCCCAATCCAGCGTGTTTCGTGGTTAGTTTTGGGGTTTAGAATCCCAGTTCCCCCGCGAATATAAAAGAGAGATCATTCTGGCTGCCGACCTTGCTTTCGCTCTTGAAATAGAGGTACTAACTACCAAGAGAGGAGGTGCGATTCTGCTCCACCAAGGGCCATTACTACACTCGTACTGAAGTCGACGAAAGACTCTTCTATTTGTCTCGCGGCAAAAGGGAACTTGTAAAACCAAAGTGCCACCCATCATGCAAAAACTCGCATAATATATTGTACAAGCGAGCATGCGCATGCCGTAGACCCAGCCGAGTTGAATTCACTTCGGCTTCCTTATGAGGTCAAGGAAAAATCAGGCCTGTACCGACATGTCGTTTTTATGTTTCTAATTGTTTTATTTAGAACAACTTTTATAAAGTGGGAGCAAACACGCGGGTGTAAATTGAAGATGACATGAACCCCGAGATTACAGGTAAAGAACGACACGTACACTGAAAAGTGGCGAAAGGCATTACGGTGTACGTGTCCTTCTTTACTTGCAGCCGTGGGGCTTGTCATGTAATCCTTTATAACGCGCTTCTTTGTTATAGCAGCCTAGCTCCACACCCAGCACTTTTAGATGCCGCCGCCTCTTTCACTGAGAACAATGCTTCGCATACTCTTGCTGCGAAGCACTGTCGCCGACTGCAATAGGCGCCTTCGCTTCATTGTCAGCCGCTAGAGGGATGATAGTCGTTTGGAAACGGAGAGCAGAGAACGCAACATCGTATTTTTTCGATTGGATATTTTCCTCAATGGACGTATCCTTTTCAAGTGCTACCATGACTCGCTGGCTCTTAATCATATTCGCTTTATATTCGCTGTAGAAAGACTCAACCTGACAGATTGATATTCTTAACGCACCGACTTTAATTGCAACCTTTTGAATCCGGCGTTAACGAGGCACATCTGAATGTCACAGCGATCCCGCGTGCCCCCGTGTCAAGTGGATACATGTGCCGTCAGTCGGCGCTTCTCTACCCGAATGCGCCTATAGCTCGTTTCAGCATAAGTCCAGACGCTGCAGATGTTACGAGCTAAGGAGTCAAGCAACGTCAGAAGCGCGTCACTGTGCCTTTGCTGTTTATTCATTGTTTCAGCGATGATAGAACACTTCCAGAAACAGGACGGACGCCATGATGGTGGGATTTTCACTCTGTCTCGTTGGTCTCTTCAGCTCGTAACGCCGGCTGCGTCTGGACTTAAACGAGGCCTAGTGACGAGTTCCCCTACGAAGAATTCTACAATGTCACATAGTATAATTCTTCGCAGGGGAACTGTTGCCCCGTTATCAATTTACGCCTGACAAACCCTCACAAAACGAACGAGCCTACACCCACTATACTTTGTTTCAGCTTCGGTCCGAGCGCGGCCGATGTTATGAGCCGAAGGGCCAATCAAACAGCGCAAAAAGCGCAGCGTCATGGCGTGCTCTCTGCGCTTGATAGGATTAGCCGGCGGAGGAGCACGCAGAGAGAGACGCCGAATACCGGCTAGTCCTATCAACTGCAGAGAGCATGCCATGACGTTGTGCCTCTTTCGCTGTTTGATTGGCCCCTCGGCTTATAACATCGCCCGCGCTCGGACCTCAGCTGAAACGAAGTATAGAAGGGAAAGTCACTGGGCCTTCCCAGAACATTATTGGTTTAGCGATGAAACAAAGCACACAGAAACAAGATGAACGCCATGACGTTGCACTTTTGAAGCTGTTTGATTGGTCCCGTCGACTCGTAGCGTCAGTTACGTCCGGACTTTAGGCGGAGTGAGGTGTGGGCAAAACATTTGTGGTTCGTCGGATTAAATGACAGGATTCATTTTAGGCGGACTAAATAAATGTGTCTGTTTCAAGGTTCGGGGCCGAAAGGGTGAACGCTATTTTGGTGGTTAGAGGTTTTATCGAAGCGAAAGAAGTATCGTAGAAAATAAACTTTTTTTATTGCTATATCACTACGTGTGCTACCTTTCTAGAATAGACCCACACCTCCTCTGTGTCGAGTATTTCGCGAAAGTGCATCATGTTCGCTTGCAGTGACTGCAAAGCCGCTTTGAGGCATGGAGTTAGAGTGATGCAGAGTGCCGTTCGTGACAAAGAATGACACGAAATTTGGTAAAACTGAAACGGCACCCAGAGAAAATTACATCAGAAAGCAAACAATAAACTTTATTTATTTTCGGTTTTGGGTCTTCTCTGTGGGGATGTGCAACTCTTTTTAGTATAGACGCTTTACACACGCGCCAAATTACAGCCGCCATTGCTGACCTTCTCTTGTCTTTCCCAGATGCCGAGCCACTAAAGCGGGCGTGGACAAGCCTCCAGAAAGGCCATCGCTGTGGAGAAGGACACTGTAAAAACTAAAATGGCAACAACCTGCCCCGCTATGGTAACGATGAAGTGAAGTAAATGTAATAAGAGGAAACAAGACTTGAAGGTCGGTTATGGCGGCGCCCATGCACAGCTGCTGTAAAGCGTCTATATGAACCCAGGCGGGGCTCTCGCGTTAGGCCAGTGCGCGGTGGCGCTGCTGTCGTGGCGGCGCATGCCCAGACGCTTTACTTGGCCCGAGAATCCGGCTTCTGCTCGCGCGCAGTGCCCACACCCAGTGTGGGCGAAATGCTCACTTTCTTTGTGTGTTGTTAAAAGCGTGTTGGTCTATGGATAAAGTTAAGAAGACGTCCCACATGTGCCGAACCGTATCCTTCAAGTATGTGCAGCGTTCGCGTGAACGTAGCTTCGTCAAGCTTGCAAAGGCACGTACTTGGCCGCACGAGCAGACACATGGCGGCGGCCAGGTGCCGTGCTCGCGATCGTCCATAACATCAGATTTAAGCCGCATTCGCACTCGTACATCATAAAGGAGTCACGCTGTTCGCGGAGGATGGCAGACTTCTCTGCGGATACGCCTCGAGCAAGTTGGAATTACGTTTGCTTTATACATACGTGTGCTTCACACATGTGTGCAGACGGTACTTGTATGACCAATGGGATCGTCATGCAAGGAAGGCCTCAGACAGCAGCAGACTCTTTTTGCAGGATGCAGGCACGTAACCAGGACGGAGGGGCGGGGGGGGAGGGGGGGGGGGACGGCCCCCCGCCCTCCGAGATCTTCAATTTTGCGGGGGCCTCCTCTCCCCTCCCCCTCAAAGCATCTTCTTAGGGGCGCTTCCCCCCCCCCCCCCCCCCCCCCCCCCCGAAACAAAATCCTGGCTACGTGCCTGGTAGGCTATATGAACAACGTGACCGTGGCTTTATGCTCTTTAGTGTCGAGCGAAGATAACGTAGGGCGTGACCGCACTCCCCGCAGACCTGTTGAAGAGGAGCCAGCCCAGCCGCATCGTGGTAGTGGGTTCCGTGGGGCAGACGCTGGGCCGGTTGGACATTAATGACCTCAGTTTCGGGGAGTACTGGTTCCCGCTCCTCAACTACTGCACCACCAAGCAGTGCAACATGCTCTTCACCGTCGAGCTCAGTCGGAGACTCCAAGGCACCGGTGAGTTTCTTCCTTCCTACGAAGCAATTTTGAACGGAACCCCCAATCCTAAAGTGTTGTCCGTTCCTCCGTGCATTTCCCGCTAAAAGTTAGCGGGACATTCGCCTGACGTGACCAAAACCACGATTCTCGCTAAATTTAGCGGGAAAGATCAATGCCGTGTGACTCGACACTGTGAAACCAACGCAGCAATTCAATTTTCCCGTAAAATTGGGCGGGAGAACTAACGTCACGTGAACTGACGCCACGGAACCTACGAAGCAATCTAGTTTCCCCGCTAAATTCGGCACGGAAAGGGATGTCATGTGTTTTGACGTCAAGTGACCTATACAACAATTTAGTTTCCCCGTTAAATTTAGCCGGGAAATCGACTTTACCTGATCTACGCACCAAGTCAGCTTTCCCGGAAAATTTAGCCGGGAAATTGATCTAAACAGACGTTCATCACTCCCGAAACGACTGTTTAATGTTTTCTAAACAGAATTATTTTAAATACTGCGTTGCTCGCATGGTAGGACCTGGAAGACAGTGGACGTGGGAAACGTTTATGGTTTTCTTTTTATTTCTTGTTTTGTTTCACCTTCAATTGTAGAGCGCAGCTCTTAGGCGCCCGTTTCCGGCTTGAGCGGCGTCGGCGTCGCCGTCGGCGTAACCGTAAGGTCACGTGACCCCCCCAGGTCACGTAACCCCCCAGGTTGCGTGACCCCCCAGATCACGTGACCCCCCAAATCACGTACCCCCCAGGTCACGTGACCCCTCAGTACCGTTCTCCTCAGTACCCTCCCCTCAGTACCCTCCCCTCCTTCTCCTCAAGAGCTGCGCTCCAATTCGGCGTTGCCGGGAGTTGTAAACGGCTTTCATTTTTTGTGTGTGCCTCAGTGATTCACCTTAAATTACTGATGTGAAGTCGGATCTTTGTACTTTGTGGTAGAGTGGCCACTTTGAGGAGGACACGCGGGGATACACATTTAAGCTGCAGTCACATTTTCGGTCGATTTTCGTTCTCAACCCGGTTATAAAGGTGGATGTTAAAACTTTCAGTCCAATTCCGTGCGAATTTCATAAACGAGGAGAGCCGATTCAATAGACCAATTTCACCAAGCGTTCCGCGCGTGCGTAAGGCCGCCGTAACTTTAGTTCAGAGGGGGAAGGCGGCAGTGCACGAGACGGCTCGTGCTGTTTCGTGCTCTACACGTGGAGAGTTCCAACGAGGTTGTCGCAAGTGCAGAAAAACTAAAGTTCTCTCAATGCATTGCGCCAGCGGTGGCGTGGTTAAACTGGCTGGTGAGATCGGTCCATTGCATTTTTATTAGGCCTTTTGCTAAATTATCCCAGCATCAAGGACCCTGCTGCGAGTGTAGCTACACGCGCTGCACGTGCTAGCGGCTGCAGTAGTAACTCTTCCAAAACAAAGGCCTAAAACAAATTTCATCTTGCACGCGCATTCGTGAACGCCTGATTTTGGTTATCTACTTCGAATAATTTGTTCGAGGAATTTGACCGCATAGTAAGTATTACGCTATTTGAGCGTGGTTATTTTTTGTTGGTGCTAAACTAACACTGATGGGCCTGATAATCGTATGATGGGGTATTACACAATGGTAGCTCTATAACAGAGCCTAGATTTCTCTTTGTTTTTCTGCGTACGTTATTGGAATGAGGTGCATTTCGAAACTGATGCAATTGTTTCAGGATGTTTTTTTCTGCTTTTATATAAAAGTGATTCTACAAGTGCTAAAATGAAAACAAAATTTGAAGTTCACTTCTAGTGTCAAACCTTTGAAACTACCGTGTCTTTTTCTTCTTTTTTTCAGCATATTTTATTTTATTTATTTATAAATACCCTCAAGGCATGAAGCATTATAGAGGGGAGTGGTACAGCAAATACAATAAGTAAAATGGAATAATAATTGGGAAAGCATACACGAAAGAAAATTTAAAAAAAAACAAAAAACAATGGTTACAAATGATTAATACACTTTGATACTATATAGTCCACTAGCCTGAAACCGGCAAACACAACGTCTTCTACTGATACAGTTAAATAATCAATCAGATATATTTTTTAAGGCAGATTGAAACAAATCATAATTAGTAATAGTGGCTATCAGAGAGGGAAGGTGGTTCCAGTCACTAGACGTACGTGGGATGAAGGAATAAAAAAAGGAATTAGTGTTGCATGAAATGACTCCTACTTTATGTGGGTGATCCATCCGTGACGACATGTATGAAGGTGATGTTAACAGTTCACCGCGTAAAGTGGTGTGGTGGAAAATTTTATGGAACAAACAAAGTCGTGCGTTTTTGCGTCGTGACGCTAGGGAAGAAAGACCTAGGTTAGATTTCATGGAGGATACGCTAGCAGCTCGTTGGTAGTTAGATTATATAAATCGAACCGAGTTATTTTGAATCATTTCCAACTGATTAACGAGAGTTCCGATGCCAGGATCCCATATCGCTGAAGCATATTCTAGTTGTGAGCGCACAATTGTTTTGTAGAACAGTAATTTAATAGAAGTAGGGGCCGAGTAAAAGTTGCGTTTTAGGTACCCAAGCATACGGTTAGCCTTGTTAGTAATGTAGTCGATGTGAATTTGCCAGCTAAGATTAGAAGTAATATGGACGCCTAAATACTTGTATGATTCGACAGTTTCGAGTAGACTACTATCAAGGTGACATGAAGGTAAGTTAGCGGAACAACGAGAGATTCGCATGAATTTGCACTTGTTAACATTTAGTGTCATATGCCACGTTTTGCACCAAGAAGTGATAGCGTCAATATCAGATTGAAGTGCATGCACGTCATTGATAGAGGTTATTTCCCGGTAAAGAACACAATCATCTGCGAATAGATGAATCGAAGATGATACACAGTTTGGTAGATCGTTAATATAGACAAGGAAAAGTAATGGCCCAAGTACAGTACCTTGGGGTACGCCAGATATTACAGGGTGAAGGAGAGAGCTGACTTCATTCGCGGTTACAAATTGCTGACGATGTGTGAGAAAGCATTCAAGCCATTTTAGTATGTTAATATCAATACCTATTTTTTTTAGTTTTAGTAGCAGGAGCTGGTGAGATACCTTATCAAATGCTTTCGCGAAATCCAGATATATACAGTCGGCGGATGATCGATTATCGAGTATAGATTGCAACTTATGGGTGAATAAAGCCAGTTGTGTCTCGCACGAAAAAGATTTGCGAAAACCGTGCTGTGCGCGGTGAAAAAAAGAATTTGATTCCAGATAGTTCGCCATATGGGAGAAAAGTATGTGTTCTAGAATTTTGCAAGGAACGCTAGTGATTGATATGGGTCTGTAGTTGTAGGGTGAGTGCTTGTCGCCAGATTTGTGCACGGGAACCACCCTCCCTATTTTCCAGTCCTGCGGGAGCTCACCAGAATTGAGGGATTGCTGAAAAATTTTAGCGAGGGCGACAGAGGTATAGGCTTTCGTGTTTTTTAGGAACATGGGAGTAATGCAGTCAACACCAGAGGAGGAGAAAGGTTTGAGAGAGTCAATAATTTTGGCAACACCATCAGTCTCAATCTGCACAGGATACATGGGTAAATACTCAGGGTTACTAAATGAAGGCAAAACGTCAGAAAAAACACACGAAAAAGCGCTGGAAAACACGTTGTTAAGCGTATCTGAACACTGTTTGTCATCAATTGGTTCACCGTCCAAATTCGTTAGTACAATTCGCGAACTATCAGCCGGGTTCACTACATTCCAAAATTTTCTTGGATTGTTCAGCAACATATTTGGTAATGTGTTGGTTAGAAAATTTTCCTTCGCCGATTTGACTGCAGAATTATATTCATCAGCCGAGGTACGATATAGAGACCATCGATGTTGGTCACTAGACGTTTTTGCACTTCTATACATGCGTTTTTTTCGATTGGAAAGGCGCCTGATAAATGAATTATACCATGGTGCTTGCGGATTATAACAGATTACACGAACTGGAATAAAACGGTTAGCAAGCTCTGTCATCTTCGTTTTTAGAAGCTTCCAATTATATTCAACTGAGCGTGCTTCGAACCCGTTTAGAAACGCTTGTAGAAATAAAAACAGTTCATCATTGATTTGGTTAAAGTCAGCATTAGGATAATTACGTATCACTTTAGTTCTATTGGAAAACTTTTTTACAGGAATAGTCACAGAAAAATTTAGTAGAGAGTGATCACTTATTTTCGGCATGTATGTTACTTCTGAGCATAACTCGGGACGAGTAGTTAATACCAAATCTAACAGGTTCGCACTTGTCGGTGTAACTCTGGTTGGTTCGGAAATAATCTGTGTAAAGTGAAAGTATGAACATAACTCAATAAATTCCTGGCAAACGGACGAGGACGAATTTAGTGAAGGGGGGGACGTTGACCATTTGATTCCTGGATAATTAAAATCACCCAGCAAGAATACAGGGGATGTTGGGTACCGTGTGATAACGATGTTTATGGCATCATAGAGCTCAGTAACAAAGGTAGAGGAATCATTCGGGGGGCGATAGCAAACCCCGACAACCATTCTACAATGAGCTAGTTTTACAGACACCCATATAATCTCTAAGCATGACGCAATATGAAGTGCGAATGACTCAAATTCCTTTTTAATCGCTATTAGTACACCACCACCTTGCCTCGTTTCCCTATCTCGTCTGTAGAAATGAAATTGATTGGACAAATCGAATATTTCATTTTCACGAATGTTACTGTTAAGCCATGTCTCTGTTAACACGACAATATCGGCAGAGCAAGAATCAATAGCAGAAGAAATTTCGGTGCGGTTTCTGACAACGCTTCTGATATTAGTAAATAAAATAGAGACTTGTGATAAGGATGCACGATAACCACAGCCCCTCGGTAACCCCTACGTGTCTGACGTATCACGTTGCCTGGATGACGCAGCGTGTTGTCCCGAGGGCACAGTTGTTCGTGTATCGGTAGTAGCTGATTGGGATATCGGAAGTCGTGACTCACAAATTTTATCGGAGACAGGGTCGTACGTGTATAATTTTCCATTAACGGACAGTTTGTTGTATTTCAGCTGGAAGGAGGTAGTCTAGGTATATTGACTATCTTTCCATTCACAAAACTGTAACTAGAGAAGCTTGCACATCTCGACTGATATGTTGTCCCCAGAGCGTGCGACGTGCCCTACTACAGAAATTTTACAGATCACACGAGCGTAAGTACTTGCCAAGCCCCATAGTTCCGAGAGCCACCATTCGTTGTTGTCGTTTCTAGCTCAGTCCCACTTCCCGTGCGGCTACCACCTTGTCCACCAAACGCCCGTAGCCCCACTGTCACGCCCCTCCCCCTCAATTCACAGTGTCCATCAGGGAGGGTACTGTACTGGAGGTCTGTACTTTCTAATTGATCGCGTCACAGGGTCTGTGCGCAGATATCGTCCTGAAAGTTCAACAATGGCGCTTGGTATCTGTGCATCGTCTATAGGCATACAAATACCAGTAGTGTAACGCACGTTATCATTATAATTGCACTATAAACATAACCTTAAATTGCAAGCTTTCACCCTTGTTGGTGTTAGACTGGTGGCAGCTGATAGAACCCGTTTGCTGTACTGACGTCTAACCCCTAGTTAGCTCATTCGGTAGAGCGCTCTACTGGAAATGGAGAGGTCCCGGGTTCGATACCCGGACCAGTCACCTAGCTGTGTTTGGAAGTTTGACATAACTTGCGATAAAAATTGAGTGATCCCAAGTAGCTCTGCAATTCTTTGACGTTTGACAGCTCTTGCGCATCGAGGACCGCTTTGACTTTCTTCGATACGGGGTGAATTCCTTCAGGATCAAGCATGCGGCGGAAGTACTCCACACTTTTCTGGAACAGTGAACATTTTTCCTGTTGGAGCTTCAATCCGGCATCACTTATTTCTCTAGGACTGCCTCAAGATTCCGACAGTGCTCTTCTGTGGCCCCCGTGACCAGGATGTCGTCAAAATAGACAATGACCCCTTTACAATCTCGCAGGATATTTTTCATCTCTCTCTGAAATATGGCGGGGGGCGACGCCTTTGCATAAGGCAGTCTGCTGTACTGAAATGGACCCTTCCTTGTGCGTGTTAATTGTGATAAACAATTTTGCTGCCGGCTTCAGTTAATCTGCTGGTATGCATAAGGGCCATATTTCAATCAAGATTATGTTCATGCACAAACTTAACATAGTTACTTTTACTTTTTTACTGTTTCACCTAAATACTCAAGCTAAAAAACGCAAAAGAAAACGCAAAAACTCGAAACTTCACATAGTTTAGCGCCTAAAAACACGAGAAAATTTAAAGTGTCATTTTTTTAAGTCTTGGGAAGAAAAAGTAACGAGTAACGGAACTATGTTACACGTTACTTGAAATACGTAACGTGAGTACGTTACATGTTCCTGTTCTAAAAAAAATGTAACAAATACGTTACAAGTTACCGAAAAAATTAATCCGTTATTGGTAACCCCGTCACTTGTAACGCGGTACCGCCAACACTGGACCAAGTATACCTGCACGGACCCCCACTGATTCGGCAGAAGCTTCTTGGTCGCGGTGAAATTGCGAGGATAAAAGGGGACTATTTCTTTCAATCTTGCCTTTGCAAAGCTCGATGACGTAATTGTGGAATCGAAATCACAACCCTGACGACAGTCGAGCGCGGTTCATAGATTGGACACGAGAACTGCGTGAGCAGCCGACTTTGGCTCGTAACAATCAGTGCCTCGGCGGACACTCGGGTAGCGGCTCGTGTCCAACCAGTGCGGTGATGAGAATTGCCGGACAATACCTGGAGCTCATCACGCGTTTTCTACTTTGCCGACTCCAGCGCGTGGTTATAGTTAACGTTGGTGGCATACCATAAGCACCAGGCCACGTGGCCGCTTGTTCTGGCTGTGAGCTGAAGGGACGAACGGCGCACATATTTGTCCTATTACTTTGCCGACCGCCATTGCTTAAAAATAAAAACTACGGCAAGTTTATTCAGTTATTAATGATAGGAGGAGTGATTTTGAGTAGTATTTACCACGAGTAGAAAACTCGTTTCATGGCCCCTTTAATTTCGACGCGTTTCTGGGTTTAGGTCAACGTTTTTTGATTATGGAGAGTTGGGAAACTCCCGGCATACCGTGGCTCCATTTTGTAGCGCTTCCCAGAAGCGGCACTGGCGTCCCATTACGATTTAAGCGTGCTGCCCACAGTCCCGGTATTGCCCGGGCGCGCGCTTAAAAGCGCGCTTCAAGGCTTCCGGTGCGGTACGCGGAACACGGTAGAGCGCGATCCAAACCAACGCGTTTTTGTGCGCGCGTAGGCCATGCGCATCCCGGAAGTTGCGTATTTCGTGACGTTTTTGCTGTTTCCGAAGCGCTTTCTGAGTGACAACCATGCGCGTTGGTTAGGACATCCGCCCTCGGGCGAGCGTAGAGTATCTGTGCCAGATGGCAAAGAAACGCGGAGCCGGAACTAGTGCCCTTCACCGAATGCCCGAGTAAGGAGCGCCCTACTACGTTTTCGTACACGTTCAGAAAAAGTTCAAACCATCCAGCTTTCTTTTGCGCGCCCTGAAGGCGCAAGGAATCATCGCGACGTCACGAAATACGCAATTTCCGGGAAGCGCACGGCCTACGCGCGCACAAGAGCGCGTTGGTTTGGATCATGCTTAACGGCCTCCTAGAAATCTATTGGTCCTTATCAGCGACCTACTTTACTAACCGGACGCGCGAGCAGAAAATTCCGTTATATGACCGTTGCTTACGGGCGTGCCCTAAAGAAAAGAGGCAAAACCACGGATAGGTGCACTTCGTGGCGAGAAAACATTGTATAATATACTATAGCATTTTACTTTTTGCTTTGGTGCGCACGTTCTCTTTAAATAGACTTGGTACAGCGGTCATTATTTGCTTGACAAGTTCTGCGGCGGCTTGGTTGGCCGCGTGCCAACGCCTTTCAGAGCAGGAGCTAGGCTGCAGACGACGCGCAAGGGACCGATCCTAAATTCCTAACGGAACCGCAGCGCCAGCGCTTCGTCGGCTACTGCGGGGCAATTTTACGAATGGGAGGATTATTTTTGTAATGTGAAGCGGAATGGGAACCTTTGACACCCCGCCTCCTCCGATCACGGCCCGACCAGCGGCATCAGTGCCCGACAGTTTACGTCATCCCATATTGTTGTTACACCACTGATACGCGAACACACGGTCATATTGGCGATAATTCCAGTCTTCTGTTCACAACCCAACATTGCCATCACGATGTTGCTGCTATGTTGCTGACACGCAGAAATACAGAACCGCGTTGACTACCGGTTGGCTCTCGGCATTAGAAAACAGAACCGAATTCAGCAGAAAAGGCACCCAGGCACCGGGCAGCAAACCTGACTGTCTTGGACGCAGTTTCCGCGATTTCCATGAAGTCGTCAACGTCGACACATCCACGTTGGACACGTCGTTCCGCGTGGTCCGCATGGTCCCGCGTGGGTTCCGCAATCCGGAGATAGTTATCTTAGCCCAGTGAACGTAGCGCTGCTGGCACTGCTCCGGAACTTCACTATTTCTGGAGGCTTCGTTTGCTCGTTTGATAAACTTAGTGGTAAAAACGTCAATGCAACCGAAATGTTCTGCACGTTTGGACTGGGAGGCGGAATTACAAGCGGCCTTCATCGCCGCTGAAGCTCAATCAACAACATGTATTAATCAACGTGTGCGACGTGCTCGAGAAACGAAACCGAAAGATGAGTCGGGAAGGCGGAGGTTTTCTCCCGTCTGCCTGGAGAAGGAGAAAAACGTCTCGTTCCTCCCTTCTGCTCGTGTCCGCTTGGGGGTGCGTCAGTAGAAGGGAGGAAAATGCGCCGTTGCTACGTTGCTACCTTTTTCCTCCATTTTTTCTTGGAGTGTAGCTCTCTTCTCTCTGTGCCGACGCGCTACTCTCCCCATCGCTGTTGCCTAGGCAATCCCTTTGGTCACGACGAGGATTGCACACCACCGATCGGGTGATGAGGGGTCACACACGGCTAGCTAGCTACAGCCGCCATAGACCATTCCATTTAACGCTCTCAGGGCGGCGCCATTTTTTTAGACCACAGCGCCCTCTCCACACATCCGGGAAGTTCGGCAAGTTCGGCGGGGTAAAACGAGAGGCACGCGCCCGACTCTGCTAGCAGACGACAAATCGGGAGGTTGCCGTTCTCCATCTTTGGACTGTACCGGCGGGCTGTACCGAACATCGATATCTCGCTCGTAGCTGTCGTTGTGAAGTGGCACGCGTCCTTAGAATATTTATGGCTACTCCAAAATCAGCCATTAGCGCTCTGTTGTTTTATTTCACTAAAAGATGAACTAGCGTATCTTTGTTCCGTTACTTCAATAGCAGTGGAGTCAGCCAGCAACTCAACCACTGAGTCTATTTCGCCATGAGGGCACGTTTTTACATATTATTCCAGACTCTCACTCATTGTCGCTAAAGGCCTCCACCAGTACGAACTTAGTATAGTAAAATACCTACAGCAACCGGATTTACTTTTTGGCGGAGCGGCTGGCCACTCTGACACAGTTTTTCCATTTTCTTTCATTAGCACGAAGGTAACATCGCAATTAGACTCGGTTAGTCTTTTTATCGAACATAGCATTACAAGATAACTTGCATATTGAAATCGCGCACCTGCGCTTGAAATTTTCAAAATTACTAGATTTTATACCGAGTGTGGAACGCCAGCCGGATGTTAAATATAGCCCACTCGGCGAAGCAGACGACGCCCAGGATGAGAGGGGGAGGGCATTTTTTCTCTCTCCGCTCTTCTTAGAGGAACGGCCTATAGTCTCTTGGAAGTGAACGTTGTATCGGTTGAAAACCTTTGCAAATGTAGCAAATTATGTTATGTGTTTTTTTTTTATTTATTTATTTATCTGTGCTGAGTGCGTCAATCGCGTGTTTACCGCCTAAAATGCTAACATGAAGATTTGTGTTATCCTTTACCGTTGCTTTGGTCAGTGATTTGGGAAGGTAGTGTTCTACTAACACTGGTTCATTCGTGCAGGAGTGACAGTGAACTGCTGCCATCCAGGCTACGTACGGTCGGACATCGCCAACCGCAGCGAAGATATGCAAACCTGGCTCTTCAACCGACTTCTCGACGCCTATGGCAAGGTTCGCATCACTACGAATTTGCCTTAATAAGGCTTCTTTTGTGTCAAATAAAAGTAGGGGCAGTACTTTGATCATACCTCACAAAATGGACGTAGAATAAGAGTTCGGTAAATCTTGCTGCAATCATTGGTGTCCCGAGACCCATAACATAATTTCTGACGAGAACGCCATTGATTGACGAATTGTGTTGTGCGTGCTTTCTAGAACTGCATTTTAAAGCTCGGGGATGTTCAGATTGTTTCCACTGTCTTCTCCCTCGTACCTTGGGTGAAAGAAATACTATAGCTTGTATTGCAACAAATTCGCCAACGTATCATTTATGGGGTTCAAGAGCAGGGTACATCGACGCAGGTACTTGAAGTACAAGGTAACTCATAAATTAGAGGCAAAGTGTCGATTTATATCTTGTCAGTATAAATTATAGCGGTATTTGCCGGAAATATCATGCGAAACTCCAGACGTGGACTGTGTGCCGGAGCTATGGTTAGCAGGCCACTTCCGAACGTCGTATCTAGAAAAGAAACTGGAATACTGCTCAAGCAGAAACTGCTTCGTGCAAGTTTATAAGTAAAAATTCACCAAAATTGTTAAGACAATTTTTTCCATTCATTCCGCCATTTCATGTATACAGCAGGTCATTTATGCGTAGGTTTTATACCATTTACACCTTAGTCCTCTCCCTCTACCTCTCAGTATGCGTAACAGTAGACTACTGCTGAAATCTAAATATCTCTATCAATATTATAGCGCCGGGTGAAAGTGCTGTTCGTAATATACTAAATGAATTCAGCATTATCTAATGTTCTAGTTACATAATTAGGGTTGTGTGGATAATTAGACAGCGTAGTTGGTCAGCCATTTTAAAGTAGCGACGAGTCACTCGCTGTAGATGAGAAATTTAGCCAGTGCGAGATGAAAACGCGAGGCTTTTGCACATTGCAAAGCCTGACGTTTTCGTCGTGGGATGCGCGTGCCGGGGAGAAATCCCCGGGATTTCTCCCTCGTGTGGAATACCCCTAACGTGGACCTCGATGAGCGCATCTTGCTCCTTGAGTTCCCTTGCCAGGCCATCCAGCTCGTCCGTTATTTCTGCGAGCCATTCTTCGTGATGAGGCCTGAAGTTCCAATTGACACCGCAGCTTGGGTCTTTTGGTTTAGACGTTCGATTTCGGCTTGCGTCACCAACCTTTTCGCCTGGAGCCGCTTCATGTTTGTTGTTCGCTGATCTCTTATGGTCGCTGGATTCCCGGGTTTCGGCACCAAAATGTTCGATAATTTAGACTACTCTGGTTTACAAACAAGATATATACAACTTATTTACAGTTGAGACATTGATTGATTGAAATCGTGTCTTTATTGATGAGAAAGGTTCGCCTGCCTATGGTCTGGTGAACCTGAGGCGGGAGCGAGGGGGTTGTGAGGGTTGTAGGAAGAGGGGATTATGATGATGATTAGGTTAGATGAATGGATGGACCCGGGATGTCCTGATAAAATGTATTAGTGAATCCAGGATTTGCTTTCTGTGTTGTGCCTGTCCTTTTGGGTGGGCCCAGGATTCTAAATCCTTTGGTTTCGCCTCACTCGTTAGCGAGGCCCATGCGTCGTGTCTGAATTCCTCCAGACTCTTGCAGACCCACAGTATGCGTGTTGTTGCCAGCAACCCTCCTGCGATGCACTTCTTGCACACAGGGTCGATGTCTTCATTTCCTTCTTCCTTTTTTTGTAAACGTTGCTTTTCCTGCCGGTGTTAAGGCTGTACCAATCCTGATTCTTCGTAATCGTACGTTCTTCCACCTCGTGTATCCTTGCGGGATTGGGCCTTTTACTGCCAATAGAAGGCCTTTCAGGTAGAGTTTGCGTTCTTCTTTTGCCGATTCGGCTCTTTCTTCTGGGTCAATGGGAGCTTCCTCGGTTGCTTCTTCCCGAGAGGTTAGGCCAGTTGCAGAGCTGGTGCTGCTAGCTGCCTCCGCGGTGGCCTGGTGTGCCCTCTCTGAGACATGGGGAGGGCTCTTGAAGGTTGATGTCGTACCGACCAACGGTTCCAACTTGAGATGGTAGCCTTTTTTCTTCTTCTCTTCTTAGGAGATGCCCCTTGGTTTCTTTTCTTGTGAGCTGTGTAGTCGGGCGCGTATCCCCATTTAGCGGGAAATGTCCTCAATATTTAATATTACTAAACCACTCATTTAAGAAACCCGTCCTCGAAACCCGGACCGTTCGCGTCCACCGAGATCGAACTAAGTACGATTACAGCGCCGCCCTTTAGCGGCGAGTCAAAACTTGAGAGCTGCTTTGCCGTGCAGTTCCCGGAGTGGCCGTTGCGGGAGAAATGGCAGCGTTGTGATCGCGTCTAGTTCGATTCTCGAGTACGGATCGGAGCCACCTTTTTCAAAGCGGGCTCCTGCGTCAGTTTCCCAACTGAGTTGTTCTAGCAACGTTACTTGGCGCGCCTCTCAGCTGGGGTTGTTAGGCTTATGCACCCTGTAATACCGGGCAACTTAGTTCAGCTCAATGACACTTGGGGGATGCCAACGATCGTTGGCTTAATGACAGATGAGAGCGCTGGTGCAACAAGGGTATAACTGGTTGATTCCTTGAACCATAGTTAACTTGAAGGCATTTGGGTCACTTGTGCACGAAAGTATTAAGTTGTCTTAAGGCTCGTTCACACACTTGCGAGTGCTTACAACCTAGTGCGTTACAACCTCTCGTGATCTCTTATGATGAGAGTACGCACTGGTGGAATCTATCGGGTAGCCGTGGAACGCTAGATTTCTGCATATTCCTTTTTTTACGTAGGATTTTTTCACTATTCTCTCGAAAAACATTTGACAATGTTATAAACAATCCTTTGTCAAAATAGTACGTAAATTTAATTTAAAAAAATGTTGCAAAACCTTCGCTCTAGTGAAATGCAACTCCGGGGAAACCTCATATAGATGGCGCCAGCATGCCATTGTGTTCTCAAGAGGTCCAATGCACTCGGTCGCAAGCAGACACCAGTGTGTAAACCTGCTTTTAGAAGTTAGTTGACCACCTTAGTTTTTTTTTTTTTTATTTTAGTCAAATTAGACAATACATTTTGTCTGGAGTACCAAGGCAAAAACCAGAAGGTCTGACGAGACCTCAGTACCACTGCACAAATAAAATATTAAAAAGACAATGAAACTCGTCGACAGCAGAGCACGCTAAAACAAGAAGCACACTTAAATAACATATAATGAATAACAAAATATGCATATCAATGACATTTATATAGTACACATATTTGATACTAAAAACTATACTATAATACTAAAAAACAAGGACGCATAAAAAAAGCAGAGACAGCAAATAGGATAAAACCAGATATTTAAGATCAGTTTCTAACATTTGTTGGCAACAGAGTTTCTTTCACTATGATTTTGTATGTGTTTAGTGATATACACTTGATGTAATAAGTGTATGAAGATAACTCTGTGTATTAAGGAAGTTTGGAATGTGAAATAAGAGTATTTGTCTACCTATGTTTGTCCTGATTTTGGGGAGTATATACTTGTCGTTTCGAGTGTTGTAATGGTGGTCGGGTCTAGTGTATGCAGATGGATGGCTAGGTTGTTGAAGTCTAAGGTCATGGAATATGTAGCCGAAGGTCAAGTAGAAAGGAGTTCTACCGAAGGTCAAGTGGACAGGAGGATCACTGATCATTCTGCGAAATGTTTGTCCTTTTTCTCCAGAACGTTAAGCAGGGATCCGAAACGACCGTTTACCTGGCTGTTTCCGAAGACGTAGAGACCATCAGCGGTAAGTATTTTTCGGACTGCAAGAAGTCTTTCGCCGTCCCTTGGGCCACCGACCGGATCAAGGCAAAACAACTCTGGGAAGAATCGCTGAAGATGACCAAGGTCAAAGAAGCCGTGTGATGGAGACAGCTGCATGCGCCGTCTACTTTCAATCGGCTCTTCCGTTGTGCCTTTGGACTCTCAACCGCTCCTGTATAACCCCCCATATTTGATCTCAAGTCATCCAAAGTTCCGCCTGGCGGGAAGTTGATCATCCCGTGGGTGGGACGAGAGCTTGTTCGTGTTATTCGAGCTCAGTACCTAATAATTCTGGTGGACAACTCTAGTGTGAACGGGGTAGTGGTTTTTATATGTTTGCTTTCTCAGTGAAATGTCTTTTTTTTTTTACGTAAAACTACGTTTTTCTCCGCGCGTGAAGGGAGTGCAAAGTTTGTAAATCAGTGTAAAAAAACAAAAAACAAAAAAAAACTTGGCCGCCGAGGTGACTTGACACGGATAACACCTGACGGCACGCCACCTGCTGCCGAAAACAGCACAGTGCGCACGCGCGTCCCTTATCTGCTGGCCTGCTCGTTAGCTCGCCTTTAACGCGACGCGCTCCTGTCTGATTGAAACGGCGATAGACGCCGCTCGGGGTGCCGTGATTCCGCAATCTTCGCTCATCGACTGTGGAGTGGACAGCGGCGGAGCGGCATAGCTCGAGTGCTATGGGGCACGGGCAGTTCACACGACTCTCTCGTGCGACTCGGCGAAGCGTTAACCCCCCTCTCATTTCTTGTGCCACCACTTTAGTTCCACCCACACGTAGTTCTATGGAAATATGTGCAGCATAGTACACCTATGCATTGTCTAATCTTTTGGGTTTTTTTCTTTGTTCGTGGTAACGAGACGCACTGCCTGAAATAAAATGACTTTTTCACTTACAGCAAGTATGTCCACCATCCAAAGAGTTGTCGATTCGGTTTAGACCGAGATGTTTGTGAAAGCCCTTTGTGTATTGCTTTAACTTGAGAACGTAAAAATGGCTGTACTACTATTAAATGGATTCCTCGCTTGCTTCTGACGGCCGAGAATCTGGCCTCTGGAGCGATTATGCGGCGAAGAGCAGACGAACTTCGCCCGGTGGCACGTTCGCTTGACACGCGGTGCAATTAACAGCCACAGTTCTTTCACCACGCGCAGAGCAAACGCTGCCGTGAAATAATCCTTCGGTTTATCCCAGACGCACTTAGATAGGCGTTTTGGAGGCAAGCATGACGAGTCTGACATGGGGGTAGTTGAATGTTCATGCCCCGGTGAACAGAATAGACGGGGTAAAAGCAGGGGTGAAAGTAGGATGCCTGAATCGCGGAGGCACGTGAGCTTGAAGGTCGGAAGCTTGTGCAGGCGACATGACGGCACCAGAGCTGAAGTTGTTGGAGACTTCCGGCCTGGAGGGGCACGCCCCCAAAGATGGCCAAAGCCGAAAGACGTCATCGGACGAACTTGGGCACCCTTGGACGCTATTGGACGGGCACCCTTGGGGGTGTCCCCACCGACCGCGACCCCGGCTAAACTGGGGAATTTCTCGTTTGGCTGGCTCGAGTGAGTATGTCGCCTGCTCTTAAGAACCCTACGCACACTGATGGCCAAGAATCCGAGACATTCGGTTTAGTTCCATTCCGCGACGACATGTATCGCCTAAGCCCCGAGCGAAATCACTTTCCCAATTTCCAATGTGCCCTCTGTTTCCGCCCGCACAGCCAATCTTATCTTCGAATCCGGAGAGGAGACATCGTAATGCAATAACACGCTCAAGACAGCTCCGAACCTCGGAACCTCTCAGGGTCACAGCTGGGCGCGCCTAGCGCAGACGTGCAAGGTGTAATTGCTTCTCCCGCAGCCAATGTGCATTTTAAAGTGATAAATTAACGCTCAAGACTATTGCTCCATCGCTAAAAAGCCAAATTTAAACCGAGCAAAGTTAAAGCTATACTTCGTCTCACCTTAGCATGGACTGGCCCCGGAGGCTGCTTTAGCGCGAGACGGTAGCCTTCATTGGCGTTCGCGCCACACGAGCCCTCGTGCAGCCGCCGAGGTGTCTTCGAAAGCAAATAGCTCGCGCTTTTAGCACGCGACCAACAATAGCCCAGGCTAAGGTTAGACGAAGTATTGAAGCGCGAGCCGAATCCGCTGCGTTTTCCTACCTCGCACCGGCGGTAGTGCATCGGACATAAGGCAAAACGATGCTAAAAGGGCTCTGTTTCAGGCTGGGCTTTCTCTTATCACTGGAGCCTGTTAGAGAGGGTCTTCTGGCTTGCGGCGCCTTGGCTCAGGCTAAACTTTGTCTCACCTCAGCATGGACTATTGCTAGCCATGCATGCTAAAGGCGCGAGCCGTTTCCTTTGAATCACTCCTCGGTGGCTGCGCGAACGCTCGGGCAGAGAGTACTCCAGTCGAGTTTGTCAAGGCTAGCCGCTCGCGCTTGCACAACCTTTTCAGTAGTACTTCGCAGTCTCACGCTAACATGGACTAACCACGGAGGCTGCGCTAGCGTGAGATGGCAGCCCTGACTGCGTAGATTTGCATCCTCGCAGCACGAGTGCTCGCGCAGCTGTCGAGGCGTCACCCAAAGCGATTACCCCGGGCTTTTATTGCGCGTGGTTGCTAAAAAGATACAATTATAGCTTTGGCCGTGATACAGTGGAATATGCACGTCAGCTATTTATTTGTCTGTTTGTAAACAAGCTTACTATGGTGGGTGACAGCTCAAGAGTGCAGTGGAAGCTCCGCCTTCAGCGCGCGCTCCTTGCTTTCCGCCGCGCTTTGACTGCTGTGCACACCTGTGCTATCAAGGCCACAAAGCTTGTGCTGGAAGCGGAGCTCCCACTGCACTCTTGAGCTGTCACAGACTATAGAGTCCACTATTGGTGAACCCCTGCGCGATTCCGGATTCGAACTTATTTCCGTTTTGTTCCACGTCATTTTGCTTCCTGTACAGCTCGCAAGTACAAGGGTCGTTTGATAAGTTTGGTAAATTTATACGATAAACAATTCAATGGCTGACGCCATGGCTGGCTAGTGTCATTCTTCAAACTAACCCAGGCTAGCTTCCAGACGGGAGCGAAGCGCTGTTCATGTTTGAGAGACGGCTGAAGCAAACACTGTAGCGCTTGCCACAACGGGAAAAAAATCCAGCCCTGTGCAATGATCAAGCGCGTTTGTTTTAAAAATGTTAACGTCCACGCATCAAAACCGAGTTGCATTAGGTTCATGGGGACCCTTAAGGCCCGTTCACACTCTTGCGACCGAGTACGACTGAGAGCGACTCCTTAGGACCGGATGCGAGGCAGCGGAGCTGGTCCTAAGAGATCGCAAGAGGCTTAAGAACCGGTCTGGTCTCTCTCGGTCGTACTCGGTTGCAAGAGTGTGGACGGGCCTTTATTCAACATTGAAGGCTGTTTAGCTCTGGGTTCATTGGATTAAACGTGGCAGAACGTTCCCTGAAGATGAAGCGCGCTCCGGACGCCGAGTTGAGGCCACCACGACGAATATTGTTGAATAAATTCATAACATATTAATTGGAGGACAGTCGAGTGAATGTGCACAAGACTGCTGAGACCATAGGCATTTCAAAATAACGTGTGCACAAAACCCTCTACGAAAAGCTATGTGCGCGATGGGTACCAGCACCACCTCCTAGATAACACGGCCGTAATGCTGATAAGTTTTCGCCACAGAAGAAGGCCGATCGGGGGCCGTGATTGGACGCGAGGGCTGCGTCAGCGTCTCGTTTCTAATCAGAGAGACGGACGCAGCGCTCGTATCCAATCACCGCCCGCAATCGGCCTTCTTCTGTGACGAAAAATTATCAGCACTACGGCCTTGTGATCTAGGAGGTGTTGGTACCAGACTGTTCATTCACCAAGACAACGCGCTCTCCCACGAATTGACCGTGACAATGGAAAAATTGGAAGAATTGGGCTTCCAGTTGATTCATCATCCACCCCATTCTTCTGATATGGCGTTGTGTGTTTTATGAGTGTTCCCGAACTTGAGAAATCTGACTCTGTCGGAAAAAGTTCTCATCAAATGAGAATGTCTTTACTCCCGTCAGTTCATATTTTCTAGCCTTTAAGAAAACCTCTTTTTCTGAGAGGAAGAAAATTTAGAAACTCGCTGGACCAAGTGAATAGTCCTCACTGGGGACTATGTTGAGAAACGACATCAATTTTTTCTTCTAACAAAGCGTTTAACCAGCTTTTTTTACCAAACTCATCAAACGACCCTTGTATGCACGTTCATATAAAGGTATAACTCGGAACACAAGGCACGCTTTGCATTAGAGATGGACAGATAAGCGCTTTACCAGAAGTTTACTGGGGCATGAACCACCCTGGCGCCCTTGTAATATCAACTCACGCCGAGCGCGATGTGGTACAGATAGAGACGGTACCTACGAATGGTTGGACCACACCGAGAAGGTCAGCAGGAGAAGCTCCGTCTCCACCTCGCGCTCCTCATTCTTCGTAAGTTGAAGCGTTACCAAACTTGAGAGCTCGAGCCGGAGTAGGAGCTTCCCCTGCTGACCATATATTGTAACAAACTGCATAATACGCAAGTTTTTGCAAGTCGTGTTTCCAGGTTCAGCAAAAACTCTGCAAGCAGCCTTGAAATTGTGGTAACCCACATGATTTTAAGCCCGTGTCGAAATTTGACTAAGTTGTCTGGTAGTCACAGAAACATCTGTAAGCTCTGCAGTTGGTAATATTGTGCAAGGGAGAGAAAGAAAGATACTATATGGTGCAAATAAATAAATAATTATATGCTAGTTCGCCCATATATTTTATACCTTCAGCGAAGGCGAGGGACCCGCAACATTTCCTGTTTGAGTCATGGTTTTCTGAGAGTCCCTAACCGAGTGTGCTAGCGCCTGGTAGCTCGGGGCATGTGGAGAGCAGAAAAAATCAGGCTACAAAACCCGGAAATCCTGGGTTCGTCCCCACCAATCAGGATGAGCACCGTACCGGCTCGTGTTTGAGTTGCACAGGCTGAATTTCTCAGGTACAGCGTGAGCCAGTATCACCACCTCTCAAACCGCACACACATAAAATTTTTATACCCTTATTTGTGTAAATGGCATGTCCTATAGGGAGCACCCTTATTCGTGTAAGAAAACACCGTAAAAAAAGGGTGTAATGTCTCACACCCTCAAATAAGGGTGTTTGGACAAGTACGCGAGTAGCGAAAGTGGCCGATTAAAGGCGCGGTTGCAGGTGTCAGTAACAGCATACGACGCAATAGCGTGTGGGCTTCATGTTCTTATCATACAAAAACGGACTAATTAAAAAATAAAAAAGCTTCCGTCAGGTCGAGTTGAACTGACAACCCCTCGGTAAGGGCTCAAGCGTTCAACCCACTACACCACCCTCAAGATGCAGATTTTGTGTTTTACTCCTGCTGCTTAAGTCTTCCTAGCACATTTAGACTTCAAGTGTTTTTTTTTTTTTTTTTTTTCGTCAATTTCAAATTTTCACGAGCATCCCTAGGACTACTTACACGCCCCTTTTGAAGTATACGCGATCGCGGCTCGATCACGTGCACTTTCCAGCCTCTACATCCGGCTTTTGCGCGTGGCGGCGCTTTTCTATTTGGCTGTATTGTCTTACACACGAATTGACATTTCCACATTTGGTCGCATCAACGTACCGAAATTGAATCGGTCGGACGACCCCGTGCAGTTCATTAGGACTTTCAAACTATACCTGATTGTGACGGACAGTTGAGATGCCTTTATCGCCATTGTTTGTCGTAACAAAGTTCGATTAACTGATGCCTTGGGTTAATCCGACATTTCACCGACACACCCCTCTCACACCCTGTAGATATGGGTGTAAAGAGAAAGACGAACACTCTTTTAACACAATTTACAAACGATATGTACCTGTAGGCTGTGTGAACGGTGTAGGATGGGTGGGAATCGTCCGTACACCCTTGTTACACCCATCAATAATTGAAAATCGTGTAAAAATGGTGTAAGATGGGTGTGTTTTCTAACTCACACCATTCTTACACCCTGTTTACACAATTATGGGTGTTAAAATGTTTACTGTGCAGATCTAGCTCATGCGGAAACGCTCACAACGAATGTAGTTGCCTGATTTAATCTTTTGGAAAGCTGCGAGGCCACATATTTGCTAAACAGGGCTCTTTTGAAGTATGTAGTTAAAAGAAACGCAATTGGCGACAGCGGGCGATGTTCTATGATTAAACAATTCTACAGGGTCTCCTGTTTTCCATCCACCTTGATATGGTGGGCTGTCTTGTGTGCACTTCTAGATAGTATTTTGAAGTTTATATTTTACTTATTATTTTCCTTTTGGTTCAGCACTCTGCTTTCTCAAAGTTAAACAAGCTCGAACGGACTCTTGTGTCTATCAAACGCCATAAACAACGTGCTTTTCCGAAAGATTCTAAAAGCACCACGATTTTATGAGAGAGAAACAAACAAATGTTTATCGAGCGTTTAGCGAGCATGATTTCAGCTTGTTGTTGTGTGGCGATGTTGTGGACGCTGTAAATGAGAAATTCGCCAAGTGGAATATGACCGCTAGCCTGGGGTTTTTAACGTGCACCACGCAGTGGTAATAGACGGACGCGCCCCGGTACAATGTCCATCCACATTGAAACGGACAGGGGTGGGGATTGAACCCTTGAATCCATAGGCTCTGCGGTGCGACCATTCGATCGTTTATTTATGAAAACAAAGCAGGCATGATGTTGGGCCGACTTGGTAGAACCAGGAAGACCAGAAAAGGAGGACAACACGGTGACACGGCGGTCCCTGACAAGGTGGTTCCCGAGAACAGCGCCTGCGCGCCTTCAGATCATTTTATGCTTATGTCCACTTGAATCCTAAATACTTTAACATAAAATGTGCTGGACCCGAGCTTTTCTTGCAAACATTCGGTAAGGAAAGTATATACGTCATGCAGGAGTCCGAAAAAATAAAGAGTACTGGAGAAAGCGTAGACGCTCGAACACTCGGTTTGGATACTGCGTGCCTCCGATTGTGCTTCCGACATTAAAAATACTCAGCTATTTTTGCTTATTGCACTTAGCTAAAATTGCATGCGGGATTGCGAGCTTGAAATCTCGCCTTGTGGCAGCGGGCAGGGGGCACGATCGCGCTCATATCATAAGTGAAAGTGTAGGAGGCCAGGACAAGGATTACGCTCACATTTCATTTCATTTCATTTCATTTCATTTATTGTTCTCTCAGGGCCCGAAGGCATTACAGAGAGGAGTGGGTTTTTTTTTTAACGGAAACATATGAGTATAACGATAGATAAGGCAAGACATAAAACAAAAGTTATTGAACATCAAAAAACTTAGTAATGGCAATTTTAAAATCAGTAGCATCAGTTATCGAGACTATGGGTGCAGGAAGGCGATTCCAATCTATTGAGGTCTGAGGGAGAAAGGAGGAATTGAAAGATGAGGTGTTACACTGGGGGACGCCCCTCTTTTAGATGGTGATTAGTTCGTAGCGAAATGTAAGATGGTTCTAAGAATAATGTTTGACGAAGTGTTGGATTAGAGTGAAAAATCTTCTGAAAAAGACAAAGCCGGGATATTTTCCTGCGAAGAGAGAGGTTAGGCAAGGAAAGGGATGCTTTCATAGATGTGACGCTGGATGTGCGATGATAGTTCGAGAGAATGAAACGAGCGGAACGATTTTGTATGGACTCAACAGCGGATGAAAGGGTGATACCGGGGTCCCAGATAGAGGCTGCATATTCCAGTTTAGTACGGACTAAAGTCTTATAGATTAGAAGCTTTAATGAAACAGGAGTAAGCGAAAGGTTTCTTTTGAGGTAACCTAGTAAGCGATTAGCGCTGTTAGTGACATATTCAACATGTAAATTCCAGGAAAGGTCATTGGTTAGATGCACACCAAGATATTTATAGGAAGTAACAGAAAGTAGGGGGGAGTTAATGATGTTGTAGGATGGACAAGTGTTATTATGCCTGGACACTCTCATAGATCTACATTTAGATGTGTTGAGTTCCATATGCCATTCTGAGCACCATTGTGTGACGTTGTTTATATCAGTTTGAAGAACAGAAATGTCAGAGTCGTTAATAATTTCCTTATAAATGACACAGTCGTCAGCGTACAAGCTGATGGAGAAAACCAACAGACGCAATATGCTGGTGTGAAACAACTGTGCTACCGCAAGAGACGCGACGTATGCCTTCCACTTACGCTCACGCGTTACTTACGGCTGGGTTTTGTTTCCTTTGCTCGAAGGCGCTGTTTCCAACAAGCTAACGAAAGGTGCCCCAAATCATGCAGTCTGTCTTACCACTATCTTTGCAATGGTAGGGCGTGAAACAGCATAATGATAAGAAGTGCGACTCCACCTTAAGGACTCACAAAAGTCACGTGTCTGGGAGAGTTGAAAGAAGCATTTGCTTTATTCAACATACAGATGCAAGAAGGGGTTTAGAGGCTTCACAAATTCATCACGGAAACCTGCGCATGCTCTTCCTGCTCCCCCGCCGAGCCCTAGTAATTGTTGCATGCTGTCTCAGTCCTTAACCCAGTTTATTAACACAAAATATGTTTGTACGCCAGTTTCTATGAAAAACCGTCAGGTTAAGCCCTTATGTTTTACCGCTACCTTTGTTACAATGTTATATAAAAAAAGAAAACAGCAGAAGCCATCGGGTGGGATTGAACTTGGGAACTAATGATCCGTAGCCCGATACTATATACAGACCGAGCTAAGGGGCGAACACGTTTCAAAGCATCAAAGTTAATTATGTGGGACCCGATGCCTACAGCGCGCACTCACGGGGCAAATACGAAGAAGGAGCAAGGTACAAAATATAATACCCGAGACCGAAGGAGTTGTATTGTACACTAGCTGTCTCACCAAAAACCGTGAAGTTTAGCGGGAAGCGGCACTAAGCGCTTCCCGCTAAAAAGCCATCCGTTCAATGGAAGCCTTGTGCCGATATTAGAGAGTTCTAGCAGATTGTTTTTATCCCCGATAACGATACCTCCTCTCCCCTCCGGCTTCCTTGGGCATGCATCGTACCCTTGTCAGGGCGAAAAAGCGAACTGCTAAAGCTCTCCATTAACTCTGTAGCACAACTGCCGCCCACCCCAGTTGCAAAATACTTATTATTCGCTCTAAGGTTGCTCCATATCTACTAACTTCGAGGGGCCGTGCGTTCTGAGCGTTGGATCGTACTATAATCCGTTCGCCCCTAAGCTGACAGTGCGGCGGAAGCTGCGTTTTTCCAGACCAATCAGTGGCCTGCCTCTTATCGCCTGAACTCGCTCTCGGCACGTGGTATGTGGAGATCAGGGTGGTCACGTGGTGCAAGGCCGACAGTTGACTAGTCCAACAAGCACAAAGCTTCCACCGCACTGCCAACTTAGGGGTGGACACGAATCGAACGCGACTCGACGGGCGGACGACGGTTGAGACATCCCTCCCAACCTAATCTATAAACCTCCCAACCTTTCTATATTTTCCATCGTTTTCTCCCGACCCCTTCCCTATCGACAGTGTGCGCACTGAGCGGGCAAGCAACTAAGTAAATTTTCTAAAAAAAAAGGGGGAAATAAACATCTCTCTCTCTTTCTTACTCGGCTAACAGCTGCTGTGCCATCATACCTCGGGATATTAGATCTGCAACAACGAACAAAAGGTCCGTAGAAGGAAAGATCCTATCGTCTACATCTTCATTGTTCCCCGAACCTGCTACTCGTTTCGTGTTATACACCTTCCAAACGCTTATCTCTGGTGCGAAAAATTCCGAGCGACTGGACTGTAAACGCAGGTGCGGAGTACGATATTTCGCGGAGAAGAGCTACTGCGCATGATCAAAATGCACTCCACAGCCAAATAAAGATGGCAACTAACAGAAGATCGAAGGTCTACACCATGCACATTGGCCCCAATGTATATAGGGCAATTCAAATTAGAGCCTTCTGCGAGATACCATCTTTGTTCGCTGGGCTGTGGAACTCTTTCGTATGAGAAATAACCCTCTGCGAAATATCGTACACCTGTCGTTAATATGAAGGTAGAGGCCGGTCCGTCGACCGCTCCGTACTATCCGCGTCATGACGCGACGGGCGTGGCGGCTATCGAGCCTTATCGGCGCTTGGCGCTTCACCGAAATTAAGCGCTTGGATCGAACACTGTCTTCGCTTTTACTGCTCCGCTCTGCAGAGAGCGTGAAAGTGGATTTCTATTTTGCGACTTTTCGTGGGCGCTGTGCACACGTCATTGACGGCAAATAGTTTGCATTTTGCTCGTGGAAAAGCGCCGACGTTGCTCGGTATAGTTCATCAAAACTCAGATTCTTTCTTTATTATTCACTGAACGCTAATAGCGATAAATATTTTTACAAAAGAAAATATTTCGAGCGTATCATGACAGAAGCCACTTCGACTTTTCAAAAATGAGCGTGGCCGAATGAGCCGAAAGAAATGCCGACCGCATTCAAGAAAAAAACAAATAGTTACTTTATCTAGTCACCACAGTGCCTCCTGATAACGTCCGAAAGGCTCCTACCAAATTCTCGCACTTTCTTCAGGGAGCAGCAGCAGAGCTGAGCTGATTCACACGCTGAATCTCGGCGTAGAGCGCGATAAGGTGCGCAAGCCGCCACGGGCCGCAGCATCATGACGCTGATAGTACGGAGCAGTCGGCGGTCCGGCGTTCACATTTATATCGACGTCGGGTGTACGTCGCATTCTCGTCCACAGCCCAGTGACTCGGCAGTTTTCGTCTTTGTCAGAACAGTCGGAAAAGTGTACACCCTTCATTATGGATTATCACAGGTCGATGGAAACTTGTTTTGTTCCGTACGTTACCAGCAAAAAAGAAAAGGCATACACGAGAAGCGCATAAGCCAGGAGAAAAGCCCACGCGAGTGCACTTCGAAAAAAAAAAACACAGCATACTAATGCTTGGGCGGTGAAATGACTGAAGTATCATCGGTCTAGGCAAGTTCTTGTAAGAAAACCTGAGACTGGGAGTTATTTCACGCGATAGCGTAAGGCTCCCGTTCAGCGGAAAAGCCGGCGTAGTAGTAGTCGGCGTCCGGCGTGACTTCGTAGGCCACGTGACCCGTGTCGAGTTACCCGGGTCACGGCGTCCGGCGTGACCTCGTGGGCGGGCCCCTCCCTTTCCCTGAACACTCGGGTCACGTGACCCGGGTGTTGAATAGGATCCCCTCCCCTTACCCCCCACACCTCCCATCCCCTCCTCCACTACTCCCATCTGACCCCCACTCCTTTCCCCTGCCCTCCACCCCTTGCCCTCCCTTAGTAGCAGTCGGCGGCGGCGTGACCCCTTGGGAGGGCCCCCTCCCCAGCTCCCCTCCCTTCATCCATTCCCTCCAAGCCCTCCATTCCCCCAACCCCCACCCCCTTCCCTTCCTTCCTCCGCCTCCCTGCCCTTCCGCCCTCCTCCACTCCTGCGCTGACGACCCGACCTTGCGCTATCGCGTCATACACTTAAGGCGGAGCCTAAGTGTCCCCCCAATTTTTATTTGTCCTAGTCTCAGGTTTTCTTTCAATGATGTTTCCTAGCCAGCTCGCTCGCGTACTTTCCCTCCTTACAGTTCTTGTAGCTGGATGTACAGTCTCCCGCAATAGGAAGGACCCATTCGACCAGGCAGTTTGAGGCTGTTTTGGATTTGCCTATGCCTGGACCATATTTCTTGACGTGAAAGAATGAAATAAACTTTTATCTTTCTTGTCGCTCAAAATAAAGTGCGCCTGGCAAAAGTGGAATAAGCGCCGCCCCATAAATTGCATCGGCGAATGGATCCTTCATATTGCGAGTGACTGTACACGCACTTAGCGCGGGTGTACGGCCTAGGGAGCAGCTCGACATGAGAAATGTCGCGCTCCGTCGGTTCTTCGATGGGGTCTGGACTAGCTCATTTGGCGGCATATGTATAGTCGTCTGGTGGAGATATCAGTCAATCCTGTGACACAGTCTTTACTTTGTAAAACATGAAACATCATCTCCCCACCCGGGTTCTTCCTCACCTTCTACAGATAATTGATTCGGCATTGTGATACACAACCGCCACCGAATGCAAAAAAACTCAGGTAGATAAAATAAGATGTCCATAATAACGTTTGAGTCTTGGTGGAACCTTAGAAAAAAAAAACTGGGTTCGAACTCCCGAGAGTCCTGAAATATATCATTGCCTGAGGGCCCGGGATTTTCGATGGTAGTCGAATTTCCCGGGCCTTGTGTAATAAGAGATACTAAAAATTGCATAATTTGGCATGGAACTACCTCAGGTCACGCAGTCACGCCAGATTGTCAGATTTATAATGAGCGAAATAATTAAAAGCTCACTAAAACAGCATTAGATGACATATAAAAATACTCTCCCAGACTAGCGTCATGTATCCATAGTGGAGACCGGACCTCCTCAGGCAATTTTGTGCTTTCCTGAACCAGGCGCAGCTGCCCCAGGGACATTCGGGCTTAAATCTCCGGAGCGAAAAGACGCGGTTTTCGGTGCCAGGGACGAGAATTTAGAAAAATACAGAAAAATAATTAGTATAAATATCAAAATGCTCTCCTCGACTATGATACTAGACATACCCAGCTACATTCTAAACCAAAATTCGATATTCTAAGGCGATGTTTTTCCTGAGCCGGGCGGAACTGCCAAGAAAAACGTTGGGACTTAGTCTCCAGAGCGAAAAGACGCGGTTTTCGGTGCCAGGACGGGAATTTAGAAAAATGCAGAAAAATAATTACTATAAATATCAAAATGCTCTCCTCGAATATGATACTAGACATACCCAGCTACATTGTAAACAGAAATTCGATATTCTCAGGCGATTTTCGTGACTTCCTGAGCCGGGCGGAAACTGCCAAGAAAAACGTTGGGACTTAGTCTCCAGAGCGAAAAGACGCGGTTTTCGGTGCCAGGGACGGGAATTTAGAAAAATGCAGAAAAATAATTACTATCAAATATCAAAATGCTCTCCTCGAATATGATACTAGACATACCCAGCTACATTGTAAACAGAAATTCGATATTCTCACGCGATTTTCGTGGCTTCCTGAGAGCCGGGCGGAACTGCCAAGAAAAACGTTGGGACTTAGTCTCCAGAGCGAAGAGACGCGGCTTTCGGTGCCAGGGACGAGAATTTAAAAACATACAGAAAAACTAAATATTATAAATATTAAAATGCTCTCCTAGATCATGATACTAGGCGTAACCAGCTACATTCTAAACGAAAATTCAATATTATCAGGCGTTTTCTGTGGCTTCCTGAGCACGAGGAATAGCCAAAAAACGTCTCAGACATACTCTCACACAGCCGATAAGACGCGCTTTTATTGTGCATGTGATCAGATCAAAAAAAAAACTATAAAATAATTATTACTATTATGAAAATACCCTCCTGGAATATGATACTAGACATACCGAGATACGTGAAAGATGGAAATTAAAATCTCCTTATCAATTTTTGTGGCTATCCTCAGCCAGGGGCAACTGGGCGGAAAAATGATCTGGCATAGTTCCCAGAGCGACAGATGCGGTTTTTTTTTTGTGGGAGGGCGAGATATAAAAAATTGCAGGAAAATAATATTTATGAATATTAAAATTTTTTTGCCGGAGAATGATAGTAACATGCCCAGCTACATGCCATGTGGAAATTTTACCTCCTCATGCAATTTCTTCTAATTTCTTGACCTTATGAAAAAAGCACTGTATAATTTAGTCGGCAAAAAGGCGACAAGTAGCCTAACTCGCACTTTTTGCCTACTGCTTTGCCTTTTAACACTCCAGAAGCTTCCTTGAGATTATAAATGCGAACTAGGGTGCCTTCATCTCCGCTTTAATCGGGGTGATGACATCTTTTGTAGTACCCGATGCCGAGAGCACGTGCTCACAACGAGAATACAAAGAAATACCTTGAAAAAAAAATGGTGCCGTAGCACAAGTAAAGCGCGCTCCTACCAAAGAATAAAAAGCACAGCGCCCGTATGAGAAATATTGCACCATTGTTGGTGACATGGTCACGTGACGATAATTTTTGGGGGTCATGTGACCATCGTCCGTTGCGCCACATTAACCACGTAACCACAGTGAAAGAGTGGCCCAACGGAGGCCACAAGGTCATGTGACCATGATCCTCGTGGGGTCATAAGAACACGGTCCGTGGAGTGACGGAAACATAACGCGGGGCGGGGGGCGGGGGGGGGGGGCGGGGGGGGGGTTCCTCTCCGCCTGGTCTCCACGCGGGAAAATTATATTGCATTTTAAGCCTCACAGGTTGTCCAATTGTCCAAGATGACAGCCAACGTTTTGCCGATCACGGGCGAGCGCGGTTCTTCTTGGTGGGCGGCCAACAGATACCCCCCCCACCCCCCCCCCCCCCCCCCCCCTCCACCACCACCACCACCCGAAAAGTACAGAGGAAGCACCTAGAGCTCCCAGAAGTGTGTGAGTCAGAAATTGTGTAAAGTCGTCAATTTCTTTACTAAGATTTGGGCATGGTACAGGAACCGCAAAATCTCTTATAAGTCCATAATTGCCATCGACATGTATGGCGCTAAAATGAAATCATTTGTCGTTCGGAAAGAAGGATCTTGCTACCATGGTGCAATCAGCAGAAATATGTATTTCATTCTTTAAAATAGTAAAGATTTGCGAAATATTTAGGGCGTCGATCTCTGCTGACCTAACCATGTTTTAACGCTATTGCCAGCCCTCGGTTATTAGAGGGCTTTAGACCTAGATAACTCAAAATTGAGCGTGAATTTCAAAATGCTCTCCTGTAATCAATTAAAGCTAAGATTAATAAAGCGATCGGATTTGACCTCAAGCTCCTGTGGCGACAAGCTTTTCTTCCTGGGAGCTGAATGTCATGGCCTCGTTTTCAATGGGAGTCTATGGGATTCGGTTTGTTGATTCGGGAAGGAAATGTAATGGTCGTGAGGCACTGAAATTCTTCAAATAAGCGGGCTATTAGATCAATATTATGGCCCACCGAGTGCAATTAAATTTGTGGAGTTTTAACTGAATTACAAAAATAAAACTTTTTTGCCCATTGAGTTACGCTTGGGCGCTGACGTGACTGCCGAGAGATGGCGTAAGTTGCGAGCGGCGGCATGTCCCGGATTCTTGGGGTTGGACCTTTTTTTTTTTTTTTTTTTTTTTTTTTTGCAGGGTTGTGTTTTTTTATTTTGCTTCACGATTCCGGGGTCTGTTAGGGATTGTCTCTCTAAGTTTTCGATGTGTCACGGTTAGAAAATAGGCTTACAACGTGTTGTACTAGGTTTAGGGTTTCATGAAGCAAGTTATCGGGAAGGGGCGCGGCATGGGCAGCACAGGGAGGGCGCTCCTGAACGATAGAAGGTGGCCTGCAGGCGGATATTCCTCAAGAGAAAAAAAGGTCCCGAGCCCCGCAAGTTCACTTTTCCCCTCTTCTCTGGCGTTCATGTCCGCCCATCGTCTTTTCTGCGTCCCGATCAATATTATAACGTTAATAGAACGCCCTTCCACGTTTCGCTTTAGTGCGATGACCGGCTATTCAGATGCTTGTTTTACAGCAATCTAGGAATCGCACGCATTCATCGAAAGTTCGAAACACATGCTCCAAAAACAAAACAAAAACAGCACCGTGATTAAGTTTAACAAATTCAGTTTATGTTTTCGGGTGTTTGCTGCAATGCACTCTATTTGACATGTCACAAACTCAGAGGTATGTACATATCTTCTGTGAGGAGGTCTAGGCAATCAAAAGTTGTTCTGGATTGAAACTGTTCCTACTGTAGACGGATAGTTTTGCCACCGCTGTGCGGAAGCTAACGTGGGATCTTAACGTTCATCGTGCAATAATAATAAATTTTGCCATGAAACGATACTGAATTTAAAGATTAAGCACTTCAAAAAAGAATGCTGACAGAAGTATGTGAAGTTCATGCTCTCATGCAATGCCTCTGAACTGTGCATTTTTTTTTTTTGTATAGTTTTAAAAGCACAAGCGAACTCCTCTTGCAGTCGCTCCTACGCAAAGCTTGCTGACGCAGTTTCGGGAAACCACGACGTTGATATACCACGGGTATACCTTCTGAACTGTCGTGACTGATATTTGAATGGGGTTCATGTGTTGGACTCGAGCACTGCGTTGGCACTGCACTTAGGCTTAGCCGCAATCGATGCCTTGCGGGACATTCAAATTTTGGCTCGAGCTCAATCACTGCAGTGACCGCCGGAACAGCCAAATGTACGAAGTGGGGAGTGCGTACGGAGTGCGGAGTGCGGCGTTTGCACCGTTCATTGACAACCGCTGCGCACCGCTGTAATGATCATTCGCGGCACATCATCTGCAAGAAATACATAGGGCAGGCGAGCTGGTTGGAAAAGAACATGCTGTATTTGTAAACCCTGGGACAGAGAGAATTGAAAAAAAAAAAAAATAGACAACACAGCTCATTGCCTCAAACTTGTGGCCGCTTTTTCTGTTCAAAGTGCAAGAGCAAGTTGTTTTTATTAAATATTTTCTGCGACTACTCGTGCGCGGTTAGAAGTGCTAATAAGTGTTTGATAGGTTATAAACTGGAGGTATCTGACGATAGTGGAGAACAGTTTTATTGTCCCTTTATCGCACTCCTGTACGATGATAATCCGAATCCAATGGGGCAGTGGCCGGGATCTAAATCAGTAATTCTACAAAAATTCACAACCTTTTTTCCCATTATACAAGCAATATTACGACTTAAAGTGAGAAGCTAAAAATAATTTTAAAAACTTCCATAAATATTCGTTTCTCGAAGCGAGAGTTGTTTTTTTTTTGTTTTTTTTTTATACACAAGAGGTGGATACAGGACGTCAAAACAAATCTGGTCAATGTTTTATTAATTGCTCTGCTCTCCCATAAAATCACGATGGAGAATACAGAGCACGGCCTAATGGTACGTTTACACTTGCGGATCCGCCAGCGGATCCGCCCAGCTTTTGCCGCTGGGGCGAAACGCTGGGCGGAAAACGCGGCGGCGAGACGAATAGGTCCGGGATCTATTTCTGCCGCCGAACGAGGCGTTTCGCTGACCGGATGTGACATTCTTGCGCAGCGCGACGCTGCCTACGTCACGAGTACGCGTTCTTCCGGGAGCAGCAACGCCCGGGAGAGAGAGAGCCGAGGCGGGAACTCTCGCGCCTTCTCGTCATATTTGACGAGACGTTACGGGATCCGCTGCCGCAGCCGGCGCTGCCGCCACTGCTCGAAGGAAATAGATGTAAACACAACCAGCTCGTCGCCGCCGCCGCCGGGAGCGGATCCGCTCCCGCGGCAGCGGATTTTTTTTCAGGTGTAAACGTACCATAAAGAAAACGAAAAATTAACGTCAAGGTGATCTCTCCCGAGGCTCTGAAATGTTTTCGCTGAAGCTTTCCCAGCGTACGCTCACAATGGAGGCAGGTGCGCCAGCACCCGGCCGTTCCTCTATAATCCCTTACGTCCTCCAACCCGATTTCGCTAAGCTAGGGGAAGGACGGACTCGACAGGTTTGTTGTTCCCTTCTGCCCTTGGATGAGCATTGACTTTCCTCTAAAGTCCGGTTCACAGCCGTGTCATCCCGTACCCTTATGGCGTCACCGGCGACGTGGTACGGCTACGGGTGTTGTAATAAAAGAAAAAAAAAAGTTATAAAAAATAAAAAAAGCAACAACTAGAGGTTCAGGGCGAGGGAAAAGTACGCTGGGGAGGGGGAAGCAGGCGGAATGGTGGAGAGAGGGGATGTTCCCTCTTCTCCGCTCCAGCAATCCGTCTGCTTCCTCCTCCCGTCCTACCTTCAACGGCGTGCACCAGTGTCACTTGTTCGTGACTTCCAAGACATCTACAAAAATTATTGTTGTTGGTGGCAGTCGAACAGAGAAAGGAGTGCGCCAAGCGTTTTTAGAATCGGCCCTCAAGGTGCTCGTCAACGAGACTGATGATTCAGGTAAGATGTGGCGCTTCATATTTCTCTTAGTACAAATTGCTTAGAGCGTACTGGTTCCGTCAAATTATATTTAAGGCCATTGGAATAGTCTGGTGTCGACTGGTGTTATAGTCGAATAATTCGTGCTAGAAAACAAAAGTCGCATAGTCAATGGCTTGCCGAAATTGGCGAGCTCATGTTGTGAGCTAGAATATTCTCGAAACATTTATTTAGGTTCCAAAATGTTAAATACCGAAATATTGACATAGATATTGGCTTGTCTAGAAAATTCTTGCTTAAATAAAAAGACTACAAAATGAAAGAGCTCTCAGGGGAAATTCAGTAAACCATTCATGTATTAGTCTTTCAAAGCATCTCAATCGCTTGGTTATTAGCAGGGCAAAACGTCGGTAAAAAAACATGTTAGCACGATTAAATACTTATTCAATTAACTAATTGATTAATCGGTTTCGTTTATTACCATGAATAATAGACTAAAAAGTCAAAATGGGATATTTTGCTTTCGCTGAATATTGTTATAAACGGCGCAATATACAATTCAGGATTTTAAATCAACCTTGATGTGTAGTTGAAATCAGCCAAAAGGCATTCTCAGTCCCAATTTATTACTCCAGCCGCGGAGGCAAAGAGGTTCCTTCATATTCTCCGGCAATAGCGAACTGCTTTGATTATGCACTAAACGGACTCTCGCCAGGCGCTGTACGTTACTGGGACACGTGTATCTTCCACTTGCATTACGGCGAAGAAGTGTTTATCGTTGGTGATCTCTTCAGGACTTTGAGGGAATGCGAAGAGATTGTTGTTTTATTCACTAGGTAGTAGGGTACTTGTTTTATCTATGCTTAACATCTACTATATTCAACCTTTTACGCTTCTTCAGATTGATACTAATTATTTCTAAGAACAATATTAATTTCAGACAATCATTTTTGTTTCCACAGATTCTCAACAAATTTGAGCAGCGCAGTGATAAGATGCCTTATGAAAGCCTCACTTTTTTTTTTTGAGCCAAAGTCCTAGCAGATCCTTGAACTGACATGGAGAAGGTGGGCTCACGAAGGACGCCTCGCTATTCCTCAGACATGCGCAGCTGGAGCAGAGTATAGCTAAAGCAACCGACCAAGAAAACCTACCCATCACAAAAATGCAGCGAAACTCGTGTCGATGTCCTCACAGAATACGCGGTGGGTTATTCACTTTGATCTACAGAGCTCTTCAAGCGAATGACGCAGCTTATAACTCTGTTTGAATCGAAAACGCGATCTGCGCAGGACAATATTTTCCTTTTCCTGTGCGTGCCTGGCGGGGTTCCTTACGAGTCTTGACAAATTACGAAGTTAAACTGGCCCAGTTTTCTAGTTTAGTACATGACCAAATCGTGTGCGACGTTTCGAGAATTGGCGTAGCACTAATTGTCCAAATTGAGCTAAATTCATATTCGAATTATATGCCTCCCCTAAACATGTGCCCGCTTCGTACTAGGCACATGAAGGTCATATGTATGTTAAAATAATTTAAACACTACCTGTTCACTTCATCTTGTGATATGTGAGCATTTGGTGAAAGGCCTCAACAGTCTATGCAAAGTTAATGGCTGCGAACATCGAAATCACTACGTGACATTAAAAGAATAATTATGCACTCACACAGCATACGGAAGCAGGCAATCACTGATTATTATATCTAAATATGAAAAATAATAGAACGTATAATCATGACCCATGTTTGCATACTTTTTTTTAAGTGTGGTACTTTATTATATTGCAGGTTCCAGGAGAAAGATAAACTCATCCGACGGTCCTATTCTCTACAGAGGACGTCTTCTATTCTGCAGCTGTCCAAGTCCAGGTGGAGGACCTGTCGGTGGATGTTGGCGACGTCATCCATGGCTTCAGCCTCATGATCTATTGAACATTGGATATTCAATATGCAACGGGGATCAAGTCCGCATTGGCTCTTTTTGAACGTACGATCGGGCTGAAAGAAACACCACTGGAAAAGGTTGCCCTGAAGCTTCTTGGCAGGCTACAAGCTTTTACTAATTATTTTTTAAGCTTTTGACCTGTATCAAGTTTTTGATTTTACAATAAAAACGTGGTTGACAATATTGTTGGCTGACATGACTGGCAGGACTTTTTTTCAAATATCTGGATTGTGTGTTTCTAGAAGTTTTCAGTTAAATTTTGATGCCGGCACGTTGCCCGTGGGTATTATTCTCTTATCCCTGAAACCTCCTCGAAGTGCCTCCTTAAGGAACTTGACACGCAAAGAATTCAGAACTCTCTCGAATGACAGCTGATTTCAGGAATCATCGCCCCTCCAGCACACCTGAACGAGCCAGTTAGCTGAATCTCGGGGTCTGAAAAAGTGCCCTCACTCTTTGGAGCTCCGCGAGATCCATGGTGTACAAAAGTGACCCCAAAGTGGGGAGTCGCGGAAAACCTCGGGGGTTATGTATAGTGTCTGACGGCACTCGCAATTATGGGGATCACGCGAGTCTCTAGGTGTAAAAAAGGGCACCAAAAAGCACCCAATTTAGGGGGGATCAAGTGATTCCCTGAGAGTTATACGCGGTTCTCAATAATGCCTGAATTTACGGGTGTCACATGAGTACCTGGGTGTAACAAAAGGCGTCGAAAAGCACCCTATTCACAAGGGATCCGTTGACTCCCTGAGAGTTGAAAATGGTTCCAAACAATTCCTCTAATTAGCGGTGTAACATAAGTACCTGAATGTGACAGAGGGCGCCAAACAGCACCCGAAGTAAGGGGTGTCGGTTGAGGCCCGTGGACTTTGAGGGGGGTGCTACTTGATCCCGTATATCTGGGGAGTACTTGAAATCCCCAACTTGAGAGGATACCACAAACACCCCAGGGGAGTCACATATGGGACACGGTCTAACTCCCCTGAGGGGAGTACCCGTATACACCCTTTTTTCTTAGAGTGTACGGGTCGAGTGCACGATCTGAGATTGCGTACGTATCTCGGCCCCGATCTTCCGCATAGTTTGCGGAATCGTAGCGCCTCGGTACTCGGGATGGCGTGTCCCCGCTCCACGCGCAGCGCGGTTCGAGGGCCGCTGACTATGAGAGCGGAGGCCGGTACGCACGGGCAGCGAGAGGGCCTCGGAGGCGAGCTCGTTCAGGTCGCGGAAACGGCTGCCTCGAAGATACGCAGCGAAAGTCGGATGGCTTTGGCGTATGATGCGTTCCACTCGCTTTGCATTGGGAGCTGAGGGTTCCGCGAGCTCGTAGAGCTCTTGCATGGCTCGTATGAACTCCAGCAGGGACTCGTCCGGATGCTGGGTTCGCTCTTCGAGCTCCCGTCGCATCCTTCTCTCGTAGTCGGCGGGAAGGAATTCGTGGCGGAACGCCTCTCGGAACTGATCGAGCGTTCCGGGTTGGTCACCGACAAGTCGGAACCAGCGGGCGGCTTCGTCGACGAGCGCGATTGGCAGAATGCGCTCAAGTATTTCACGATCGAACAGTCCCATCGTGAGTTGGTACACATCGCGACACTGTTAGCGCGAACACGACATCGGCGCATTTTCGCATTTTACTTCTAAACAGTATTACCGAGCACGAATTTTTAACGCTTAGATTATAGAACTAAATGAGCTCTTCCTGTAGCAATAATAACTTCGATGACATCCCTTGGTTTCAAAGATAAAAACTAGAAAAACTGGCGATAGCTTGTTCGCGCTAACAGTGTCGCGCTCTGTACCTCCGTAAATCGTCAAGGAAGTCCGTAGCGCTCGCTCTGTCTGCGTAACTCCGATAAGTCGGGACGAGAATTCGGACCGGAGGTTGTTGGGTCTGTGGTGCGAGTGTTGTCGTTCGCAACGCACCTGTCAGACTCTCAATCACACGTGCCTCGTTTTCGAGCAAGGTGTGGTGAGGCGCCGCCGCGGTTTCTCCGTGGGGAGACCAGTAGGCTTCGCTTTGTGCCGGCGGTGGAGCACGTGCGTTCAGGGAAGATCCGGGAGCGGTGGCGCCCGTCCGCAATGGCGTCGGAACCACGCTCGGCTCCACGGGTGTGCCGTAGAGCACTTCTCGTTGGAGGGTTGGCATTTCGGCTTCCCGCTGAAGTGGGTACCAAGCGAATGCATCGGCCGCGGTCGCCAGCGTGAACAAATCCGAGAAGTCGGTCTGCATCGTCACGGTAAGCGCTGGTTGCGTGAGGACTCGTCACTCGGCAGCAGTTGCCACACACAGACGTACCGGAATTGTGGTCGTCAGCCCCACGTTGGGCGCCAAATTGTGGCTCTCCTTAGGGCCACTGCCTTTGGGAGTACCACATTCGCGGCGAGACGCTCTACCGCGAAGCGGGTTCGTACTCGCGTGGCATGCTGCTCGTTGAGTGCAAACAGGCACCAGTCACGTTGGTAACGGTGATAAACTCTGTTTACTTACAATGAAACAAAAAGAAGAAAACAGCGGCTATAAGCTAGTGAACGCCGTCGGTGTGGAGATCGCCCACGGCCGAACGGTCCTTCACAAAGATACAAAGGACGGGGTAAACGCTCACCGGTGCGCCGGACGGGTGCCAAAACGCTGACGCGACAGAATGTTGAGGGATCACAATCCCCACAACCAGGATTCGTGTAGTGGCCCGTGTCACTGCAAGTGTCGAGTCGCTGCAATGACGGCACTATCCGAACCATAACAATGTCTGAAACTCAGCACGTGTCCTATGCTTTGCCAAGAGGCGGACACGTTTGCAGTAGGTGAACGCTTTTGAGCTTTGACACCTTGCACGCTGCAGCTTGTTTTGCAAACGCGGCCCGCAAACCACGTGACCCCGATCAAGCAGTTCCCCATCTCTTAAATCTGGGCTTTCAATACCGACGACCGACAAGCTTAAGCGCGAACTCGGTGCTGTGAGTGCTTCATTGGTTGCAGTAGCATAACATCTGGTGCTTTGTGTCCTGCATCAAGCTGTGGTGCGACATTCAGAAGCTATAGCAATGTTCATCAGCCTTTTGAACAGGTGAACAGGGCATACAAACAAACCAGGTGTCTTCAGAAACCAGACCCTTAACTTGCCCAGTAGCAAAATGTGCCCATCAATAACAACAGGGTCAGGCATGATTTCTTGTATTACCGACTATCTGAAATTTGGAAAAGAGCCAATTTTAGTTAAATTTCCCCGCTAAAATTTGCTGAAAACTTGCGCTAAATTTAGCGAGAAAATGTCTGTAAATTTCCTTCTAAATTTAGCGGGAATATTTCCCTGCTAAATTTAGCGGATAAAATGGCGTTTAATTTCGCAGGAAGTTTAGCGAAAATTTCCCGCTAGAAGGGAGGGGGGCCGGAGACAAGGAGGGTAGGGTACTGAGGGGAAGCAGGAGCATACCCTGCCCTTCTCCTCCTCAAGAGCTGCGCTCTAGTTCTACGTTACAGGAAACTGTAAACGTTTTTCATTGTTTTACTTCGGTTCATTTGTGTGAGGTTGGTTTTATATGTCATATTCAATTGTAGTTTTGATTGTATGTTGATTTCTACTCATATCTTTATTTCAAGGCGGCCTTACATGCACCATAAGGGTATCCAGGAAGTCTTCGGTTGAAGGACAACAAAAGCAAAAGCATGGAGGGGCATCTAGACGGCCAGTACAAGGAATAACACAATGTAATATATCTTCGAAGTCATGGTCAGTCACGCCCTTCAATCAAGCTACTGTTTCAAGACTTTTAGAGTGCTGCTCTTAGGCGCACGTTTCGGCGATTCTCGGCGTCGGCGTCGCGGTCATCATAACCGCCCCGCTAAATTTAGCAGGAATGTGAATTGATGTTGAGGTCACGTGACGTCAAATTTTTCGCTAACTCTAGCGGAGAAACTTTGGTTGTTAAAACAAAGTTAAAACTTTGCGGGGAAACTGAATTGGCGTTGTGATCACATGACGTCAATATCCCCGCGAATGTTAGCGGGAAACTTGACCCGGTAAATTTAATCGGTGTCTTTTCCGCTAAATTTATCGGAAAAATTCATCCTTTAAGTTTAGAGGGGAAATTTTCCCCACTAAGTTTAGCATGTTAAGGAGGAGGAGGGGAGGGTACGGAGAAGCGTAGCCTTCCCTACGTACCCTCCCCTCCTTCTCCTCAAGAGCTGCGCTCAAATTTCGCATTACAGAGATTCCTGAGCGCCTTACATTTTTTAAATTGGATTATTTGTTCAGCAGTCATATATAGGGGCAGTGATCTCACACACACAAAATCCTGGCAACGTGCAGTACAGGTTGTGTGCTCTATATCTTTTGCAAAACATGGACTCTTGTATGCCTTGTCTGGGGTAAAAAATTATACAAGGTCATATAATAAATGACTGAGCTGTGAACTATAATTATGCCAGTCGTCTACCCCAAAGCTTCAGGTGACTTTAGCTTGCTTGAACATAGAAGCTGTTCGCGCTAAATAATGAACCCCTATGCCTTTCCGTTTTGGTGAAGACAAAGGCTACGATCCATCCGCACCCTTCCTGCACCGGCGCTACACCTGACGACTCCCTTGGCGGAGCTCGAGGCCTGCCGTAAGAGTCACCTGCTGATGTATGGGAGGTGCAGGATTAATGCGGATGGTTCGTAGCTCTTGCGTCCAATAAAACGGGAAGGTATGGTGCATCGTTATTTAGTGTGGACATCTTTCACATTTTTTACACATAACTCTCCATAATGTGAACTAGAGGAGCCCCCTTATGTTACGAAATATAAGCCTTGTTTTTACGTACGGTCCAGTTTCTAGATAACCGGAAATTACCCTGGCAATATCAAACCGAAAACTTTTGCTGTAGATAGGGGGAAAACAGATGACTCTCCGTAATGTGAGCAGCGGACATTCCGTCATTTTACGAAATTATCTGCCTTGTTTTTACAGACGTTCCATTGCTAGGTTACGGGAAACCAAGCCTGCAATATTGAACCGGAAACTTTTGCCGTGAAATGGGGCGAAAATTTTTTTACAGTGTAGGAAACTGGTGCCCGACCAAAGAAATACGTCTGGTTCTGTTATCGAACCAGGGTCCTCTCCATTTCCAGTGGAGTGCTCCGCCAACTAAGCTAACTAGGAGTTCGACGTTAGTAGGGCAAACGGGTTTTATCAGCTGCTACCAGTCTAATACCAACAAGGGTGAAATTCCTACATTTTTAAGGTTCTGATGATAATGCAATTAATACAGTGGTGCAAGCGAGCTGGACGAGAATAGAGAGTTTTAGTAGTACGTATAGGGGCAAACGCAAACCCCCTAGGTTAGCGTTAAGGTTGCGTCGACGGAACGTCACGGAGCGCGTCGAATACGCACTTTTAGCACAGCGGAAGAAGAACGCATACGTAAAGACTTGTAGCGCCATCTAGATGTGCTCCTGTAAACCGCTTCAAACAATCCAAGGCGGGTATTCGGTCAAGCCAATCCAAAGCCCCGATTCTCCTCGCTTTGTTACGGAAGTGCGTGTTTCCGTGTGCCTGTTGTGCACGTGTTTTGTCTTTTTTTGTTTTTGTACCGATCGCACGGTAAACACCTTTTTGGGTTCGACGGCGTCGCCAACGTTCTTGGCTATCGACACCCATCTTTGTGGGTGCTCGAAAGGGTTCGTCGGGTTGACTTCTTTGAGGAGGTTGATGTCATCTTCAATTAAAAAGCGAACCCGTACAATGCGCGTAGCACTTCCGCTGGTTTGCCTCACCGCCGCCATTTTTCAAACTGGACTAGTCTCGCGCTCTCCCTTGCGCGACGAGAGCAACGAGATGGCACGCAGGGGATCGCTACGTACGTTCGCAAAAATCGATAACGAGCGTACGTGTGCAAGGCTCGCCGTATTACGTACGTATGGCGCATGCGCAGTGTGGGGGACGCAACGTTAACGTTAACGTATGGGGTCTGCGTTTGCTCCTATACGTATTACTAAAACTCTCTAATGACGATAATAATACCCGCACATGGAGCACAGGGGGACATAGAACAAACACACATCTCCAAACACATATAGATGACTCGTACGCGACTGAAAACCTCCGCCTTGCCCTGATATCGAAACAGGGACCTCTCCATTTTCAGTGGATCGCTCTACCCATTGATACCAGGAGTTAGACGTCAGTAGAGCAAATGAGTTTTATCGGCTGCCACAAGTCTAATGCCAACAAGGGTGAACGATCTGCATTTTAAGGTTATGACGATAATGCTAATTATGTGAAAGTGCAAGCGAGCGAGACACGAATGACCACAATGATCCCTCTAGAAGGGGAGTAAGAGGGACAAAGGACAAACAAAAACTTTCAAACACAGCTAGGTGACTTGTGCACAACCGACGAAATCCGTCTGGTCCTGGTATCGAACCAGGGACGTCCCCATTCCCAGTGGAGAGCTTTAGAAACTGAGCTGACCACGAGTTAGATTTCCGTACAGCAAACGGGTTATATCAGCTGCCACCAGTTTAACATTAACAAGAGTGAACGGCCTGCAATTTAAGGTTATGATGATAATTCAATTAATGAAAAGGTGCAAGCAAACTGGACAAGAATAACGTTAATAATCTCTGGAGAAGGGGAGCAAGGGCAACAAACGACAAATACTAATCTCCAAACACAGCTAGGTGACTGATGCGCGACCAAAAAAATTCGCCTGGTGCTGTCATCGAACAAGGGACCTCACCATATCCAGTGAAGCGCTCTAGCAACTGATACCAGAAGTTAGGCGCCAGTAGGGCATACGAGTTTTCTGCGCTGCCACCAGTCTAATACCAACAAGGGTGAACGGCCTGCAGTACTAAGGTTATTATGATAATGCAATTAATACAAAGGTGCAAGCGAGTTTGATGAGTATGACGATAATATTCTATGGAGAAGGGGAACAAGGGGGACAAAGACACAAAAACAACAAGGAAAAAACCAAACACATCTAGAGGATTGGTACGTGACCGAGAACTTCGCCTAGTTGTTGTATTAAACCAGGGACGTCTCTATTTCCAGTGGAGCGCTCTATGAACTGATACGAGGACGAGGCAGATTTTGTCGGTCGTGCACCAGTCACCCAGCTGTGTTTGGAGATTTGTATATTGTCACGAAAGAACAAAAGAGGAAACAAAGAATAACTGGCGAAACTGAAACGTTTAATGGAGCGAACTTGTGCCCAAGAAATAAAAGAGGAAACAGAAGATAACAGCCGAGCGTCACGGGCGTCGGAGTCGGCGAAAGAGCAGAGTCGAACGCTGGGACGAAACTGACTCAACAAGGTCGCGGGTGGCCTCTTATCTAGAGTGCGTCACTATCTCGAAGATTCGGCGAGAGCGGCTCGAGCGTCGCGCGCTCGAGGCGAGAATGAACACGCATTTTCTAGAACATCAAAAGCAGGAATAAATGATAGAAGCTACGTCCGGAACAAGAATAAACGATAACTTTCTAGAGGTCCGTGACTTAGCGTTGCTTTCTCCGTTCTGCGCGCGGCATTATCCCTCCTTTAAAAAAAAGTGCATCGTCCCGATGCAGCGCACAACAAATAAACAAAAAACAAATCCAAACCAAAAGGACAGCAGAATCGCGAGCCGTAGTTCAGAGTTCACAGTTCACTTGTCGACCATAGTGTAAAGTTCTACCGTTCGTAATACGGCTTCAGCCGGACGACGTGCACCAACTCGGGTCGCGGCTGACGTCTTGTAGATGGGCGTGTTCCGTCCGAAAGGACTTCGTAGTTCAGATCGCCGAGGCGTCAGATGATCTTGTAGGGTCCGAAATAGCGTTTCAGAAGCGTCTCGCTGAGATCGCGGCGCCGTATTGGTGTCCAAACCCATACCCGGTCTCCGGGTTGAAAGTGGACGTCCCGGCGACGAAGGTTATACCGGCGTGCGTCGACTCGCTGTTGGTCTTGAATTTTGATTCTTGCCAGCTGACGAGCTTCCTCCGCGCGCTGGGAGATCAGTTGAGCGTCGTCGTTGCCATCATCGGTTGGCACGTGAGGCAGCATGGCGTCGAGCATTGTGGTTACCGCCCGGCCGTGTACCAGTTGAAGAGGCGTCACTCCCGTGGTTTCTTGAACAGCTGTGTTGTACGCGAACGTAACGTACGGCAGCACTTCGTCCCAAGTCTTATGCTCTACTTCGACGTACTATCGGCGAAAAATGAAATGCGAACAGAGGAGCGCGTGGCTCCCGGTACAGGTTGCGCCACCTGGAAGTGAGCCTAGGGGCGAGGGTGCGTGGCCTACTCCGATGTGTTCACGCCCTTCGCTCTGCGCTCCCCAAGCTTCGGCAGTGCGCCTCTCAGTGCGCTGAAAGCTACCACCGCTATCTTTGCTCGCTGGGCGTGTGCGGCGAGCTTCTTCGCACCGCACGCGCTGAGCCAGCAAAGATAGCGGTGATGCTTGCAGCGTACTGAGAGGCGAGCTGCCGAAGCTTGGGGAGCGCAGAGCGAGGGGCGTGAACACATCGGAGTAGGCCACGCAGCCTCGCCCCTAGGCTCACTTCCAGGTGGCGCAGCCTGTATCGCGAGCCACGCGCTCCTCTGTTCGCATTTCATTTTTCCCGATAGTACATAGAGATCATGTCAGCGATCGTCTTGTTGAGCCGCTCTGTTAGCCCGTTGGCCTGCGGGTGATAAGCGGTGGTCCGTCGATGGCTGGTGTGACTGAGCCGAAGTACCTCCTGAGTCAGCTCTGCCAGGAAAGATGACCCTCGATTTGTGATCAGCACTTCAGGTGCACCGTGTCGAAGGAGGATGGACTCGACGAAAAACTTGGCGACTTCCAGCGCTGTTCCCGATGGCAGGGCTTTCGTCTCGGCGTATCGTGTAAGATAGTCGGTAGCGACGATGATCCACCGATTTCCTTGCGTCGATGTTGGGAACGGCCCAAGTAAGTCCATTCCGACCTGTTGGAAGGGCGTAGTCCCTTCCAGCAGGAAGGGGTATCGGCTGCAGGAGTTCCACTGGCCTCGTCGGAGGCCTCTTACGTCGTTGGCACTCATGGCACGATCGTGTGTACAGATGGACTGTTTTCGGGAGTCTTGGCCAGTAGTACTTGTCACGAATCCGGGCGAGCGTCCTATTGTAGCCAAGGTGTCCAGCCGTCGGGTCGTCGTGGCATGCTTGAAAGATTTCTTCTTGCAGGCTGGCCGGAACAACCAGGAGCCAGGTAGGGCTGCTCGTTCCGAGGTTCTTCTTGAAGAGCACGCCTCGCCGCAGAATGAAGCTTGACAAGTATCGGGCCAAGACTTGCGGAACTGAACTTCTTTGACCTTCGAAGTGGTCGATCACAGCGCGAAGTTCCGGGTCGTCTCGTTGAAGTGCTCCCATGTCGGTATCTGTAACTGCGCCGAGAAAACGGGCGTCATCGTCGTCGTCAGTGCTTTCGGAAGGAGATTCGACTGAGGCCCTAGACAAACAGTCGGCGTCGTTGTGCTTGCGGCCAGACATATGCACAATAGTTACGTCGTATTCTTGCAATCGAAGGCTCCAGCGAGCGAGGCGTCCTGACGGGTCCTTGAGGTTGGCGAGCCAACAGAGAGCGTGGTGGTCCGTGACAACGCGGAACGGGATCCCGTACAGGTACGGGCGGAACTTAATTAATTCCCAAATGACAGCGAGACATTCCTTGTCAGTCGTTGAGTAATTTTTCTCTGCTTTGGACAGTGCCCTGCTTGCGTACGCGATCACCCTTTCTGCTCCGTCTTGTCTCTGGACGAGTACCGCGCCGAGTCCGTCGTTGCTGGCGTCCGTGTGAACTTCCGTTTCCGCTGATGGATCGAAGTGTCCGAGGATGGGAGGGTGACTGGAGTCTCTCCTTCAGTTCGTTGAACGCTTGTTCTTGCTCCTCCCCCCACTGGAAGTTAGCATTGTCCTCCGTCAGATGCATGAGCGGTGCAGAAATCTTGGAAAAATCGCGAACGAAACGTCTGTAGTAAGCGCACAGCCCAAGAAATCTTCTGACGGCTTTCTTGTCTCATGGCTTCGGAAATTTGGCAACAGCAGATGTCTTTGCTGGATCGGGGCTTACACCCTGAGCACTCACGACATGACCCAGAAATTTGAGCTCGCCGTAGGCGAACCGACATTTTGACGGCTTTAGTGTCAGTCCAGCATTCTGGATAGCCTGTAGCACGGCTCGCAAACGTCTCAGGTGCCCGTCGAAGTCGCTTGCGAATACCACGACGTCGTCGAGATAGACGAGGCAGCTTTGCCATTTCAAGCCGGAAAGAACGGTGTCCATTACGCGCTGGAACGTCGCCGGGGCTGTGCACAGTCCGAACGGCATCACTTTAAATTCGTAGAGTCCGTTCGGCGTGACGAAGGCAGTCTTCTCACGATCCCGTTCGTCGACCTCGATCTGCCAGTACCCACTCTTGAGGTCCATCGACGAAAAGTATCGGGCGTGACGCAGCCGGTCCAGAGTGTCGTCGATGCGTGGCAGCAGGTAGACGTCCTTTTTTGTTACGGCGTTCAGTCGACGGTAGTCCACGCAGAACCGAAGAGTTCCGTCTTTCTTTTTCACCAGGACTACCGGTGAAGCCCACGGACTGTTTGAGGGCTGAACGATGTCGTCGTGGAGCATTTCTTGGACCTACTTCTGGATGGCTTCTCTCTCTTTCACAGAGACCCGATACGGTGACCGATGAGCAGGAAGCGCGTCGTCATCAGTAATAATTCTATATTTCGCAATAGTCATTTGGCGCACCTTTGATGACGTGGAGAAGCATTAACTGAACTCGGCGAGAAGGTCACTGATTTGTCGTCGTTGTGGGGTAGGCAGGACTGGGTCGATGTCGAACTGCGAATACGGCGTTGTCTCGTGTGGCCACGAAGAAAGGTCTTCTGCTATTCCGGTGATTGCAGCTGAGTCCGCGAGTTCCTCGGCATGACCCACGGCAGTGCCTATCGTAAGGTGCTGAGCCTCCTGTCGGAAGTTTGTTACGAGTGCAACAGTGTGTCAATCTTGGAGCTCCGTGATACCTCTTGCGACGCCGATCCTTCTTCCTAGAAGCAACTGTAGGCTTCCCTCGAGCAAAACGTCGCCACAGAAAGCCTCGTCAATCCCGATGGATACGAAAACACTCGACCGCGGCGGTAAGTTCACGTGATTCGCGAGGACTCGGACCGCGGATGACGTTGCTTTGGGTTCCTCCACCGCTGGAGCAGGTTTTCGTAGTGTCAGCCGGTTTTCTCCGAGGTCGATGACGTCGCCATACTCGCAAAGAAAGTCCATTCCTCGGATAACGTCCCTCGAACAGTCTTGCAGAACGACCAACTTGACAGGGCACGTCTCACCGTGGATCTCGACACGAGCAGTGCAATTACCGACTGGTTTGACAGGTGCCCACCGGCGGTCCGTATCTGTGGGCCATCCCACGGCGTCGTCACTTTCCGAAGGCGTTGGGAGAGCCTCCCACTCAGGACGGAGTAGTCTGCACCCGTGTCGACGAGAGCCGACGCGTCGTGGCCGTCGATAACGACGTGTAGGTTATTCTTCACCGTTGCAGGAGCGTCGCTTCGGTCTCTGGTGGTGTTTGAGTGGGGGCCCTCCGACGTTCGTGGAGGATCTTGGCGTCGGTCGTCTTCGGCAACTCCACCTCCAGGTGTTGCCGCGCCTAGTTTTCCCGGCGTGGAGCGAAGGGCGACAGGCTTTCACGTCGGGGTCGGTGCATCGGCGAAGCTGGACGTCGTGGCGAAGGCGACCGGGATACGCGGCGAGCTGCAGGGGGAGACTGAGGTCGTCGGAGGCATACTTCGATCTCCCGCGGTCGTTCACCAGAGCGTGGACGTGGATTGGTCGGATGGAAGCCACGCAGCCCTATCTGCCGGTAAGGGCAGCGGCGGTAGATATGGTCGGCCTCCCCGCACTGGTAGCAGATGGGTCGTCGATCCGCTGTCCTCCACACGTCGGTTTTCCTCGGCGCCGGCTGTTCTCGGCGGTCGTACTGACGTCCTTCGTCGTTTCATTGGGGGTACGTCTGCGTTGGTGGGTCTCGTCGTGACGCCAGCGGGTAATGACGAGCAGTTGGCGGCGGTCATCGGGCCACTGCGGCGTAGGTCAGCGTCGGCTGATCGGCTGCGGCCACGGTGACAGGGGCTTCCGGAAGGAACGCTCGCTGAACCTCGTCCCGAACAACCTCAGCAATGGAGATTGAGGCCGGGCGCTCGGCAGTCGGCAGAAGCTGCTTAAGCTCCTCCCGGCCAACCTCGCGAATGAGCTCTCGAATGCCCGGGATGCCGTGGGCAAGGTCGCAAGGGGACTGCGGAACCGCGCTGACGCCGGGTAGCCTCTGGTAGTGGTTGGCTCGAGCTTGCAGGGCACGCTCGATGTTCGTCGCCTCGCTGACAAAATCTTCGACAGTTGTCGGAGGGCTACGAACAAGGTCGCCGAAGATGTTTTCTTTCACGCCCCGCATCAGGAACCGCAACTTCTCTTCCGGAGCGTTTGGGTCGGCGCGGTTCATAAGGCGGAGAACGTCCTCGACGAAACTTGTTACGCTCTCGTTTGGTCCTTGTCTTCTTGCTTGAAGAAGTTCTTCGGCCCGCTGACGTCGCTGCTGGCTGGCAAAAGTGCGTCGCAGCTCCGCCTGGAAGTCTTGCCACGACGAAATTGACGCTTCGTGGTTCTCGAACCACGTGCGTGCCGTGCCTTCCAGAGCGAATAGACGTTCTGGAGGCACTGCTCCGGTGTCCATGCGTTATGGCGGGCAACTCGTTTGTAACGTTGCAGCCAATCTTCAACGTCCTCATGGACCTCCCCGTGGAATGGCGTCGGAGTCCTGGGCGCGACGGGAAGGTATACGACGGCGGCGGCGGACGGGTTCTGCGACGACTGGTTGTCCATCGTCGGCCTCGTTGGCTGCCTGGTCCTGGGTGGCAGAAGTCCGTATTCCGGGGTTAGACCTTGGGTGCGGCGACTGGATCGGGTCGTATGTTCTTCGTAGAGTGGTCTTCTCACCGGGCTTGGAATCGGACTTGCACTGCGGGCCCTTGGAGGGGAACGCTGCACGGGCATGCGGTACCCGGCACCTCCACCAAAATGTCACGAAGGAACAAAAGAGGAAACAAAGAATAACTGACGAAACTGAAACGTTTAATGGGGCGAACTTGTGCCCAAGAAATAAAAGAGGAAACAGAAGATAACAGCCGAGCGTCGCGGGCGTCGGAGTCGGCGAAAGAGCAGAGTCGAACGCTGGGACGAAACTGACTCAACAAGGTCGCGGGCGGCCTCTTATCTAGAGTGCGTCACTATCTCGAAGATTCGGCGAGAGCGGCTCGAGCGTCGCGCGCTCGGGGCGAGAATGAACACGCACTTTCTAGAACATCAAAAGCAGAAATGGATGATAGAAGCTACGTCCGGAACAATATTAAACGATAACTTTCTAGAAGTCCGTGACTTAGCGTTGCTTTCTCGGTTCTGCGCGCGGCAATATCTGCTTTGTCCCCCTTGTTCCCCTTCTCCAGGGATAATTATTGTCATCCTCGTCCAGCTTGCTTGCACCTTTGCATTAATTGCAGTATCATCATGGAAAACATGCTTCAAACATGCTTGAGCTTGAGGCGCTTCCGCAGATTATTCTGTCCTCATGTCTGCAGCGGACACCGTGTCTTTTGTTTGATGTATGAGCAGTATAAGTGCTCATACATCATAATCCAATGTGCCGCTGCAACAATGCTACAACCGCTTAGTAACTGTAAGGTAATACAAACACGCGCTTCAGTAAGCAATAGTTTTTATATAGTGCTTTCGAGATGTGCCGAAGTGAGAACCGAGCCTTCTACACCACACGGAAGGGCCAATGTGTATCAGATATTTTCCGCTTTAATAAAGTACCTTTTGAATCACACGAGCGACGGCGAAGCTTTGTGTGCCGCTGAATTACAAGCTTTCATTGTATTCGCATGCCAATGTTTTACTAAAGAAGCCCTGTTGTATGCAAAACTAATTAGTGGCTAAATTATGCGAACAGCTAGTCACGTCACTAAATTGACCACATTACAGTAACTAGCAAGTACAATTTTATTTGCGAGTTGTGCTTTGTAGGGGAATCTTGTTGCCGGTTTTCGGTGAAACACCCGGTATTCGCTCTTTCTGGCTTGAGTTGAAACGTGGTGGCACCAGCGTGCAAATAGACCCTCACAGCATTCCGGTTCTGAACTAGGTGGAGGGTTTTAGAGTATCTGCGAAATTAAATAAACACGCTATTGTTTAAGGTGGCCACTTGTAGCACTGTCTGACATAATTAACTGCTATGATTAAAATGATGACTCAAAAAATTAAAAACAATATACGTGAACCGGAAACTAGCCGGGGAGTAGGGTTTCGTTTGTTCGGTCACCTTACGCCGTCCGAGTTACCAGGTCCGGATGGGGTGACGGACTTCGTTGTGCGAAGCTGGGTGGGTCTTGTCAGAGACAAGGCTGCTTCTCTTGGCCATTGGTGACTAATTCAGTTGAACTTGGAAATTACTTTTCAATAAACAATTTATTAATTTTGTAGCGAATGAAATTACAAAGAGAAACGATACTGCGAAAATGTAACTTCTTCTATACGGGGTAGGGAAGGAGGTGCACGGGTGCGAGCTCATCCAAGCTCGGTAGTTGGCTGGCTCGTTGGATTATGTCCCGATTACGGGGACAAATGTCCTTCGGAATCCCACGACCGGGCTCAATTCCGGAGCGTTAGCTCTCGAGCTCCAGCACGAACGAAACTCACTTGCTGCGTTCCCGTCAAAGTCACTCGTGTGTCCATCCCCTTTTAGTGGACCGGCGTATCCTCGACGCGACGTCAGACAGGCGTTTCCGACTGGCCAAAAGACCACAACCAATCGGCTAACTTTCTCACCATGGGGCAACTGCTTATATTCCCGCGTGAGAACCCGCGGTCTTCGTATATCTCACGGCCAAAGGTTGGGTGGGGTCGGATGCAAGCAAACTATTTCTAGAACTCGCAAGGCGAGTCAGACAGCCGAATAGCGCCGACTAAGTGAGCCATCCCGTCATTCATTCTGCCAGACGCGGCCTGACACCGCCCTTCTGCCGCTACCCCGACACGCGGGCGAGAAAGACTACACCGATGTAAACGGTGCAGGCCAGAGCCACCGCATCCTCCCGGCCCGAAACGCACGCTCCGACTCTCTTGGCAGAGAACGCGATTTCCGAACCTCGCGTCGTAAAGTACGCCTGTCTCTAGAGGTCGCCCACCAAGGGAAGTGTTTACGCCAACGCTTTCCTACCAGCCAAGTCTCCCTGGTGCTAACGGCCCACCCGCGGAGCCATTGTCGATCCTTATACGGGGCTACCATAAGGCCATATGTAAAAAGAAAGGTGCCATCTTGTGTACTCCTGATCAATTACGAAATTTCCACCATATTAGGGTTTCCCGTATTGATAGTTTCGCCCGAGAGACAGTGGTCCTAGCAAAGTGGGATATGATCACGTGCTTCAAGTCCAGTTCGAACCCTTCACAGTACGGCTTCGATAAAGACCGTTCACAGACCTACAGGGTGATTCAAGGAGACGCCAGGCTCTTTAAATGGACCGCAAAATTCGGTTTCTTAGCCTATCGCGCTACGACTTTGTGCAGCGTTGCCCATGGATGGTGCATATTTTTTTTTTGTGCAAAATTTGCAAAGAGCGAACTTACCTGAGGCAAAAGTAAAGAAAGAAAAAGGCTTAGCTCCTATGGAAACGCAGTGACGCCACCGGTCTTCAAACAAGACGGCGCCATTTCACACGGGAGACAAGAGATGGCGCAACGAACGCCGCCAACGATTATGCCAACGAACGAGCATAAAGCGCCGAGAGCCGGCGTCTTTAGCAGACAATATTTTCGACTCAAATACAGCGCGCGTTCCGCAGGCGGCGACAGTCGGAGAAACAAAAACAGGCATGGTAACAACAAAAAACTGCAGTTCCATGTCTGCTAAAGACGCCGGCTCTCGGCGTCGTATGCTCGTTCGTTGGCGGCACTTGGAGTCGCGATCGCTTGCGCCATCTCTTGTCTCTCGTGCGAAACGGTGCCGTGTTGTTTGAAGACCGGTGGCGTAGCTGCGTTTCCATAGGAGCTAAGCCTTTTTCTTTCTTTACTTCTTCCTCAGGTAAGTTCGCTCTTTAAACATTTTGCAAAAAAAAAAAAAAAATGCACCATCTGTGGGCAACGCTGCACAAAGTCGTAGCGCGATAGGTTAAGACACCGAATTTTGCCGTCGATTTGAAGAGGAGTGGTCCAAAAATACTACCTTGTGGCACTCCCCTGTTAATGGCTGCAATTGAGATCGCTTTTTATCTATTTCAACACACAGGTAGCGACACTGAAGATAACGTTTAACTATACTTAGGGATCTACCACGCACACCGCACATATAAAGCTCGAAGGTCGTTAAAGATCATGTTCGCGACCTTCAAGCACACGTGCACACCCTCACCCCACAGACAGGACCGCGCGGCGCCATTTACAAACACCCATGGGGCACCGTATAACAAATACAGAGCTCGATATAGGGAAGATGGGATTTGGTAACTTTTGCCTTGTGTCTGTTCTGCTGCCTCATAGACTCCACGCTGTACTCCTCCGGACGCTTCCCTTCGGAACCTTTCAGGGGGGGGGGTCGGGGGGGGGGGGGGGGGGGGTCTGCCATCCCCTCTCCCCACCAACTAGGCTACGTGCCTGATGGCGGCTGCCCAGAATTTTTCATATGACCTACAGCTGGGCGCCACTGAGTTCGCTGTCAAACAAGAAAGGGGCGAATATTAGGTGTATTTAACTTTTTTTTTGTTTGAATGGTAGTATTTTATTTAGAATTGTGTATACTGGTTGAACAATACGGATGGTGAATGTCTTAAACAACACAATATGAAAGAAAGAAAAACACATCCATGGTACAAAGAAGCTTTACTTTTTATTGGAAGCCACTATTTTAGTTAACCATGTGGGAGTTTTACTACGAGCTCAAATGTTAAGACGTTTAAGTTATTCAACGATTCCGGTAGTTACTGACATCTGGCGTTTGCACCATATGGACAGGAGTAACCTGAAAAATGTAATGATGACGTGAGCGTGCTTACAAATCGAGCAAGGCTTGTAGAAACGAACAAAAACAGCGATTTCAAATTTCTAGAAAATGTTTCGTTTTACATTTTTTCTCTGAATGTCTCCTGAAAAATTACCCAGCCTAGTCTTCGGAAAATATTCGAGCATCTTAGTGTTCTTTTATGTTTAATTTATGACGTATATACAAGCATATATCTGTTCTAGCCTGTTAGACTATTGGCGACGAGATTCTTCGGTGGCTTCCTTTTTTGTTTCCTATCTGTGACGTCACGACTAGGATGATTGATCACCAGCTACATTTTCGATGGTGTGTAAAACGCACCGTGAAAGCTTGAATCACAGCTTCCTTAACCAACACCGTTAAGGTGGATGGTCTGGCATACTCCGCATTTTCATTGAGGAATGTTGAATTCATCCTACTAAAGACGTCATATGAGCGTTAGACCAGTCGTGGAAGGCCGACCGAAGTGACGCTGTCTGTCGCACACGACGCCAATACCGTGAAAAGAACAGCATTATGTAGCAGTCCTAATAACCCAAGGCGTCCCACTATATTCATGTTAACTGTACAAGGTGTCTGATTTTAATTTCAACAGATATATATTAAGAAGTCATGGAAATTACAGTAATGCGGTCTGTGCAGGTAAATGATGATTCACTCAGCCCCGTTTTCTTACGTTACGTTACGTTACGAAAGCTTACATCTGCTTACGCCACAAGTCACCAAGATTTCTGGTGCCTCATGTTAAGCGTCGCTAGCAGTAAAAGGAGATCTCATGACACGCAACATTCGAGACAGGAATGTCATAGTTGCATAAATCAGATAGCACCGTTTTCTTACGTTATGCATAAGTCAGCGTAACTTTTGTGTCTCTATTGTCGCGCGCCAGGCTATCTCCTTAAACTAGTAGCAACGCTTAACATAAAACACAGATGTCCCGGTGACTTGTGGCGTAGGCCGACGTAAGCTTCCTCAACGTAAAGCAACTCAAGAAAACGATGCCTGTGGCTCATCCTTAAAGGGAAACTGAAGCGGTTCTGTATTTGAGGACGAATAACTAAATTGTCTTCATTCGGCCTCCAGGATCACGAGTATTGAGATTATTTTTCGATTTGGTGCACTGAGACTGCAGAAAATCATTTTCAGAGTACTGCTGAAGCCCCTCCTTCCCGGAGCTTCAGAGTGCATGAAGCCGACACTTGGACCTGGGCCCGTTTGCTCGAAGCCGGTTAACTTTAACCGGGGTTAAAAATTGACCGCTCTTCCCTACTAGGTACCTACAAGTACCTAGCCAAGTTTGACGAGGGCTGGATAAGCGATAGCTCCGTGTTTTATTATGGGGTGGTAGCTCGTGTCACCTACTGGCTGTAGCGAATATACGTGGCTTCCGTGGAAAGGTTCCCGAAATGGGGGGACCCAAAAAATGCGCGCTGCCTGGTTTTCGCAACGCAGCACTCGCACTGCAGAACCCAGGAATCCTGGGTTCGAGCCCCACCCCTGCGCGTTTCGATCTGGTACAAATAATCGGCAAGGTAAAGCTAAATTAACCCTTATTTGGAAATTTTCTAAATATTTGGCTGTCTGAAGTGAAGAAAAGCCTCGTTGAAATTTCCTTCCGAGTTCGAAAGAAGACGACGAAGTTGAGTCCTAGAAGCGATGAGAAAGACGTGAGCAATGAAAGGCGGGCGGTACACCGGCAGCATGGTTGGCCAGCATGCAAGAACTGTATATAACACCGTCGTAAATTGAAAAACCTGTAACTCGGCTCCACTGAAAATTGACCTATTAGTAAGTTACCCCAACATCGAGAAGAACGCTGGAAGTGTAATTCTACGATCCGCGCGCGCTGGCCTTCCACTTATAAAAGATTTGAAGTAATTATAATCATAATAAATCTTTGACGAACGCGCGTGCACGGCAAAATTTGTTTTAGGCTTTTTGCTTCAGAACAGTTATTACTGCAGACGCCAGCACGTGCAGCGCGTGTAACTACCCTCGAAGCATGCACCCCGGTGCTTTTGACATTTAGCAAAAGGTCTATTGGAACCAACGTTACTAAATTGATGGGAACGCTCTCTGCTTTTGTGTGCTATCAATACCCGGCCGATTGAGTTAAGGCAATCCACTTTCCAAAGGCGTTGCCATGCCGACAACTATCGCGTTCATTTAGGCTTAGGAATGGCCAGAGTCGAAAGTCTGTCTAAAAAATGCGGCGAAGTCATTGCTCATGTTTTGCGTTTTAAGTGAGGTGAGGCAAGTCGAAAACCTCCTGCACCATTCATTGCTGACTAACGCGCCCGCTACTGCAGCTACTTTTAGTTCCAACGCGAGCGGCGCTCACTCACCGGGCACCGCCATGTTTCCCCGCCGTCCGGTCGCGTGGCCCAAAATTCCCCCTCGTAGGGAAATCCGGTTAACCACGGTTAGTTAACCAGCTTCGAGCAAACGGGCCCTGATGAAATATGGATATAGATATAAGGCGTATACGAGCTTAGCTTAGGGGCTCATCTCTTTCTTAACGAAGAGTTAAATGCATCATCGAGGGTTCCAATGTGTGTTTTTTTAAGTGCCCTTAGCATCTACGGTTATCGTCGTGTTTTAATTCCTACACGTCTTAGCGTTCCTTAAACTTTGAACATTTCATTATTCGTATGGCGAGCTCATCATCGCACAGCAAACCTTCAGAGAAGTTATCTGTAAATTCCGCGTCTATTCGAAACTTTAAGCGATAGTGGTATGCAGCGGTGCGAGAATCACGCTACTTATCACCTTGATGATCTGCTTGCCGAATGAAAGTGCTTGCTTACTCTTTCCTGACGTGGAAGTATGAGGTAAAGCTTTTATTTTGCTCGTATTTCACTAGTTTACAATTACGCGGGCAGGCCCAACATCGCAATGGTGTTGTGCAACAATAATCCAGAGGACCAGTCATTTTTATATGAACTAGCGTACCTCATGCGTCGTGAAAGTTGCGAACTATTGAACCTCTTCGTAGTCACTGGCAAGATAAGAACGGCGGAGCGTTTCTTTCGAATGCCCGAACTCTAGCACGCGCTCTTTGCGTTTCTCCGTGCTTTTTCTGTGCTTGAACGCTAAAGGCTCACTAGACTACCATGAATTAGCGGAGATAGTTAGTTTGTGCTGGAGGCAGAAGAACTCAAGGACGTCCCTGCCGTTCCTATTTGTCAGGTACTGCACCTCATATTCATTGTCGTAGGTGCTCACCGAAAAAAAAAGTAACGAAATACGTTACTCGTTACTTGCAAATAAAAGGAACGCGTTACCGACCTCCGTGACCTGAAAATTAAAGGAAAGCCTTACCGTTACCGCTAAAAAGTAACGCAAGCTACTTTTTTTTTTAATTAGGAATCAACACGTTTTAGTGAATTCACAGTACGGGTACGCATAAGCGCCATCGTTAAAAAACACATGCAAAGGAAAAAAAAAATTTAAAGCAGCCTGGTTGGGGAAAGGAAATCCTAAAATGAATTCACAACAAAAAAGGAAAATTTTTCGAGCTAGATTCACGGCGCGATACCAACTTGTAGCTGATACCCTCGGACGCCGCTGTAAAGTGGCCGCTGTAAAGTGACCGCTATTTGTCACGTGGGGCTTGCGCTCTTTCGGGAGCTTCCTGTTGTCTCTAAAAGTTAACTTATTCTTCTTCGTTTGAAGTGCAACAAAAAACGAAGATTAATACGGAACTTTTAGAGACCAAAGAAAGCTCCTGAAAAAGCGAAAGCAGACGTGAAAGACCTGTGCGCGGGTCAGATGACGGCGGCGGCGCCCCGGAGCAGACGAACTTGTGCGGCGGCGGCGACGGCGGCGTGGAGAAACGCGTTGAACCGGCGGCGAAACGCGCTCAGCGTGCGGCCGCGGCGCAGCGCGACCGCACAGAGGTCAAGGGCGTGGCCCGCGGCAACTGCCGCGGTGCCAACTATATATTCCTTTTGCGCCATAAATATAGCCCTAAATTGTTTTTGTTCGTTGTGAATTCGTTTTATAACATTCTTTTTCCATCTAGAGTTTCTAAAGAAAAGCCTTTTTTTCTTTGCACGTGTTCTTTAAAGAAACATTATGTTCATGCAGAAACTGAACATAGTTTCTCGATGATTTTTTTTTTTTACGGTTTCACCTAAATGCTTACAAGGAAAAACGCAAAAGAACGCAGAAACTCAAAAATTCACACGGCTCGGCACCCGTTACTTGAAACAACTAACGCAAGTACGTTACCCGTTCGTGTTTTTAAACGTAACGAATGCGTTACAACGTTAACGAGAAAAGTAACGCGTTACCGGTAACACTGTAACTTGTACGCGTTACCGCCAAACTGCTCATATTACATTTCCCGACCAGAAAAAAAACCAAAAAACTTCTCTACAACCTAAAACCGAATAATAAACCGGCGTCCTTGTGTGACACTAAAAATAAAAGCGTGCGAGTAGTGACGTTATCAGCTGCGCACGGCACCTTTTTCCCGATTTTTGCCTGCAATACGCACGAAAAGGTACACATAAATCACCTGTTTGACACGGGCAGCGGAGAGTATAGGTGCCACCCTTGATCGAATCTTCTGAACACGGCATTCCGTATCCTCCTTTAGGCTGGCAGGTGGAAGAGGGATTATTAGTATTACTTGATCTTAAACAGCACAATCCGCTCCCGCAAGGCGCGCTGGGGCTACAAGGCTGGCCCTTACGTCCAGGAGTAGGACGGCGAGTAGGGCCACCTGGGAAGTGGGGTACGACTGGTCGCTGTTCCTTCAAAACGAAAGATGAAACGCCGATACGAGCAAGGTTTAGGTTAAAAGAGGGTGTCTTTCTATCTACCCAGAATGGTGATATATCAAACCATTATATAGTCATTATGTTGCACCAGGCTTTTCCTTTTTTTATGCTATTCAGCACGCGATAATAGCATCTCCCGGATCGCACTCAGTGTGTTCACAGATGCGAGTTGCCGCAGCAAGGCTGTCGCGCGTGTAGGAAGGCTACATACAGTTCCCGCGATTCATGTCGGCAGCGGTCACGTAACGAAACTGGCTGGCGATATCGGTATATTGACCTATTTAAAGTGGCGTTAACTAACCACCTTTGCGAACACGTCGAACTAATTATTTGCTTGCATGTCGGACTACTTATCTGCTAACAAAATTGATTACTCTGTATTTTATTAGTTTTTATTTATTTGCATATACTGCCACCTCAAAACAATGGGCATAGGTAGGGTGGCGGTACCAGAAAAATGCAGATACACCTGTAAAAACAAAAGACGAAGAAAACAGGCGAACAAAACAACGTGCTGTTACAATTACAATGGTGCCATACTGCTTATCAAACTCGTTATCGCAGGGGCACGTTAAAAAATGTGACTCAACTTCATTCCAATCGTTTATACATCTTGGGAAGAATAAATATATAAAAGTGTCGGTAAAATACGGATATGACTGAATCAGGAATGGGAAAAATACATGCAAATATGTATCAAAATACAAATACAAAATACTTCGTCAAAATAGTATTTAATTACTAATCTAATTACATTTCCAGAAAAGCATTTAAATACAAGATACAAATACAACCAAATGTATTTGGTCTCCTCCAAATACTTTTCCAAATACATTCCTCAAAATTTACGTCAGCGACTTCAGGGCACCTGCAACGAGTTTCTGGGTATCTTATTTTAATTTTGCATTCCACACTCGGGAGTTAGTGTGCGAGGCTCTAGTAACGTAATGTAAATATAATCACAAAAAATGTAATCAGCTTGGATGTAATAGGTGAAAAAGTACAGAGCTTTAAAGGGGCACTCAAGTGGTTTTTGAGTTCGTGTTTTGATGATGACAGCTGAATTTAGACGCCCTAAGTATCCCTAAAAACCAAAAAGTATAGTCATACTGTGATTCTTTCTGTAATAAAAATGCAATTGAAGGCCGCCAAACCTCGGATCCATTCGAAAACGAAACCACTCTCATTGGTCCTCGCACGCTTATCGAAAGGATCTCGGGCCAATGGCGTTGGACGACGTTCTGTCGCGCAGTGATCCCGAGGTAGCCGCATCGGCCGAACCTCTTTGTCATTCGATCTTCGACCATGGCGGAGTTCTCTACGCTCAAGGACCTGACGCCGTTAGAGGTTGAAATTCTTCGGCGGACAGCCGACCTGGGGATGATTTCCTATGACGCCACTCCGACGTGCGATGTGGATGATAGCAGCGCTTCGGAGTCATGTTCGGGTTCCGAGGCCGACGAAACGCAGACCTTTTCGGGCGTTCTTTGATTTGCGGTTGGGGCTAGTCGTAACCAAACCAACGTTTGACACCGCAGCGTTACCTCTGGTACGTGACGTCAAACTATGTCGCCACGTTGACTTTCGCCTCGGGAGAACGGGGGGAAGGCTGGTTCAGACATGTGCAACGAGCGCGTACCTACGACTGCGTCCGTTGCAACCGGAGCGACCGGAACGACCGCTCTGCGCCGCGCGTACACACACCTGCAACCACTACAAGCGCAGCGGGTCGTCAGCACGGCGAACGTTTCTATACGCCGCCGTCAGCTGTTTCAGCGGCCTTTCTAAAAAGGGGACGCACTGCTACTCAATGCCGTAACAGAATATAGACAGACAGTTTTCTATAGCCTAAAGCTTTATTATTACTTTTTCTTGATAGGCTTGCAGGGTACAGTGGATGAAAAAAAGAAAATAAAAATATTCCAAAAGTACAAATATCGCCACACGCCTTTTTTACGATTATAAAAGACAATGTAATCTTAGCAGCGATATAGCAACGTAGAAATATGATTTCGTGATCAGATAGAGGTTGCGAGCGTTCAGGATTGCTAACACTAATCACTTTTGTCCGGTAATGAAAACGCGTGAAAATTCACATCCTTTATACGGTACGCGCCAGTAATACCTTGAACTTGAGCACACACATGAAAGGCGCCAAATAAATAATCCGGGCGATGTTCAAGGACACAAATGCTTAGAAAGCACCACTGCAGTCGAAGTAAAGAAACACGACGGCATGGGCGTTTCTGCAGTCTTGATTATGCCGCCACGACATCGCCGCACCAGTAGGTGGATCTTCCCTTCTAGTACGTGCTGGGATATCATAGCGACACACGACGAAAATTCACAGTCAAGGATAGCGCTTTTACGCGGAACGGTGAGCTTTCACCACGCCGTCCACGCCGACGATCACCACCAACGCCATGTTTGCGGATAGAAGGAGCCGGCCGGCCCGCGACCAGCACGACAGGCCTGCAACGCGCGGAGATACGTGCGCTTCCGCGCATCCCTGGGTAACGGGAAATTCAACCCCCGCGGAGGAAGGCAAGGAGAAAACGTAGTCCCTTGTTTGTGAAACGATAATTGCAGTATCGCGTATTCTAAACAAGAAAAATTTTACGTCTTGTGAAATTATCATGCACAGCATATTTAAATGAACTGAAAATTGTTTCTTTAGCGAAACTTTACAAAGACCACCAACATTTTCAAACATACGATAATTTCATTGGTCCTCGCAATTACAGAAAAGAGTCCGCACGTATTTTATTCCTGCGTGATTAATAGGCGGTTCTGCCTTCTCAAACTGAAGCTACTCATTCACTGACACTTCCTTAACACCATCGCACCAAAAAGTAGCTTCTCCAAAAACCGCTTGAGTGCCCCTTTAAGCAACTTTTTTTGTAGATTACATTTTGGTATAGGCCAACAAAGAGCCGAGACGACCAAGACGCGCAGCAATAGCTAGATAATATTTTATTCTTGCAACTCGCACCAGTTACAAAAATCTGGACGACCCGCGCATTTAGGATGTTCCAGGCAAAAATATGGATGGAAATCAGGCTGCAAAGCACCACAAGTTGTCACAGGCACTTATTTAGCCAGTCTGCCTGTGAACGTCGATTTCGTCACTATTCTTGCCCTGGACTAGCACGGTCGTAATCACAAAGTCACTAAACGCTTGTGCTTGATTCAGAGACACTACATTCGGTGCAAAACATAGTTTTATTGCTGCTCTGGACAGTGACAATAAATTTGAGGGATGTATTTTAGCCCACAAAATTGTATTTAATTACAATTGTATTTGAAATACCCATGTTTTAGTATTTAAATACGCACGTCAAATACATTACCCAATCTGTAATTAAATACAAATGCAAAATACACAAGGTATTTGAAATACCGCCCATCCCTGGACTGAATGTATGTGTTATTCTTTGTGCGAGTAAGAAGTCTGCGGGAGTCAGCTGGTACGCCGGAGTAGACGTTTGTTGACATATCGGTATTATGCAATCCATTTACTAATTTAAAAAAAAGATACTTTAAACGATGTGTATTCATGTGTGTCTTGCTTTGAGGATTGTTACTGAGTCTGTGGAATAATAACGGTAATGATAAACCTCACTGTCTCATTTTGGACTCGTTCAAGATAATTGATGTTGCTCTGAGTGAAAGGATCTCAGGGCATACTTGCGTAATCTATGATTGGTAAAACAAGGGTTTCAAAAGCAGTTAACTTAAACTCCGGTGTTGTGTCCTCCAGTGATCGTCTTAAAGTTCACAGCCTAAACATAGCCTTATTACATACTTTGTCCACTTGCAGGTTCTATGAGAGGTTTGACTGTATGTACACACCTAGGTATTTGTACTTCCTTATGTTGCAAAGCTGCACATTGTCAAAACAGTAATGGAACAGTAAAATACTTCGCTTAGGTGTAACAATCGTGCTTACTGCTCTTGATCTGTTTATTTCCATTTGCCTAGCTTGACACCAGTAGAAACTTTATTGAATTGTTGATTTAGTCTGATCTGATCGCTTTGAGTGTTGTCCTTGGTGATAATAATCATATCATCAGCAAAGCGATTTATTTTTACGGCCGGCTCGAGTCCTACGCACATTTCATTTATATAAAAAATAAAAAGCAGTGGTCCTAAGACGAACCCTTGTGGAACTTCGGAAATCACTGGCAACAGTAGAGCTTTCGCGTTTTTAATTGAAAAAAAATTGGGTTCTTCCAATTAAATACGCTTCCAACCAGCGGATCAGCTGGCGGTCCTTAATGATACCTGCATTTTACATGACAGCTTTTAATAGGACACCCGATGAAATGCATTGGCGAAATCTAAAAATACTACATCTATCTGTCCCCTACTAAGAATGCAAGCTGGTTTCAATCGTGTAAGACCTCAGTAAGCTGTGTATTTGTAGAAAGCCCTTTTCTAAACCCTTTCTGATGTTTATTTAGCATTTGGTAACTCTCCACAAAATTTGATAATTTTTTAGGGATTATGTGTTCTCATAATTTACTAGAAGTGCTTTTAATGAAATCGGACGGTAATTAGTAAGTAGTGCAGAATTGCCTTGCTTATAAGCAGGGATGACCTTACCACGTTTCCAGTAGAGAGGAAGAGCACAGTCTTCCAGAGATTTAATAAAAATCAACGTTAGATAATGAGAACCTTTTAAAAAAATTAGTGAGATATCGTCTGGTTGGCACGATTTATTTATGTTCAACTACAAATGGTCAAATACTCCCTCCGGTGTTACTTAATTCACTTTTATCAATTGAAGGGGAAGACAAGTTAGAATGAAAAATTGTAATTTGACCATAATCTTTGGTAAACAACGATTGATAGTATTTGTTAAACAAGTTTCCAATCTCGTCCGTATTGGTAGCTTCCGATTGTTCTGTTAAAATTGACGTTAAATATTTCTTACTTGGAGTTACAACCAAAACTTATCGGAAACTGATTTTATTTAAGTTAGAAGCCTTATTGTAGTATCAAAGGACTTCGGCGAGCGAACTGCATCTTTCAGTTTTCGAGATTACGCAAACACTTCAGCCTTCCCATCGGGAGTACTCGCGCCACGGTAAGATTTCTTTGTTGTTTCTTTCTAGGTGTATCACGTCTCTCGCTATCCACAACATGTTTATGCGCTTTTTCTTTACACAAAAGAGAAGAAACCGTTTTATTGCCTCCTGTATTGAGTCCTAAACCTATCCCAGAGCAGGTCAGTCGACGGAGTTAAAGATTTCGCAAAATTTTTAAACTCTGAATAGTGAAGGTCGAGAATTCTAAAATACCTTTATCATCGGCCCCATCAAAGTACGGCTCCATTGTAACATATTTTGGTTTCTGTTGGAATAAATCCAGTGAACAGCTGATAATTACTGCGCAATGATTTGAAATTCACTCGTATACATCGCCGGTATACATGAACTGTGCCATTTCGTGGTTAACAAAAATTAAATCTACTGCATTTTGATAGTGCTAATTTTTTCAACGTGAATTTGTATGTCCTCCTAAGTTGTAACGAGCTATAGACCCTGAAAATATTGAAATCAACAAAAACATCGCAACTAAATAGATCGCTGAGATTCAATTAAGCAAAAGGCAAGACCGAAAGAAATTCCCCGTACGCTTTTAAGGTTTACACTGCAACATTGGGCAAACGTATATTAATGTAATGCTTATTGTTACAATGCAATCATCATTTTTGGGTTGCCAAATTTTTTGGCCTCGCTATCATATGTGCTTCCTCTAAAGATTGCTGTGACTGTCTAAAATAATCCACTGCTTTATGTATTCTAGGCATATGATTATTTTAAAATTTAGTAATATTTTGTCGAATCGCTTCTGAGCGTTACCTGTGTCTTTCCAGTTGCAAGCTACCATACTGGGCGAAGAAAACTCACACCTACCTGAGATGAAATCAGATCGGCCGGCAGAGAGGCCGCGACAATTTTACGTTTTTTTTAGTGGTACCGTAAAACAAAATTTACAGTACGGTACCGAAAGTTTACGGTACAATGAAATTAAGTTACACTCTACTTTTTACTTTTAAGAGGAATTATTCATGTTGTCGGTGCATTTAAAGTGTGAACGCACAATCGGAACTATGCTCTATTCTGCAAATTTCATCGACAACGAATAAAAATACGTGAAATCACTCTTTAAAAGATTAATTTCTGTCGGAATTCGTGACTGAGGCTTGTAGCTGCAAAATACTTAATTCAAAAGTAACGCAAAGACAACGTTATTAGTTTTCAGAAGCAACGGTAAAGCTACTTTGTTACATTTTAGAGGAAGGTAACAACTTTATCTAACGTGTATTTTCTTTTCTTTTTTTGGCGAACCAACGAGCACCGATACATCGGCGCTTATTTTGTAACAGGCACAACACAATGACCACACAACGACGCACATCGTCGTTGTGTGGTCGTTGCTGTTTATAAAATAAACAAAAAACAACGACGACGATGAACCCAACGACAACAACAACACTTCTTAGTGTCGGACACGTTGGTAATAGTTGTAATGATGTATCTCTATTTAACAGGCTCATTGTGACTAGACACACTCCTCTGCATTACTTACCGAGCAGATGTCCTGAACATGTGCGCGTTAACGAAATATGAACGCCTTGGTGTAATAAACACCGGCGTTTTGTCCGTCGACAAGATGACATAATAAGTTTGGTACCTCGAAAAATAGTCTGGAGGGTCACTTGTCCCACGGCTCCACATTTGTAGCCAGTTTGGGGCGATCAGCAACCAACGCAGTTACCAACAATGCGTATATTCAAACTTATCCGAAAAGGTTTACTGATTGTCTCTTATAGGGTTCACACAACATCAAAATCCAACCGCAGTCTACTCAACACGTTTGAAAACAGCACCGGACGAGCCAAGGAAATTTCAAGCGTCTAGAGAGATCGGCATTAAAATTATATAAAATAAGCAATGCCAGAATACTATCGAAAGTCAACAATATGCATAAAAGTGCAGGAGGATAGAACAGATATGATGTTTCTTCAAATATTCACAAAAAACATCAGCAAAAAAAACCTTACTTGAAAATCGGCGGTGACATCATCCAGCAGTGCGGCCACGATGACGGTCAAAGCAAGCGCTAAGCAAAATGTCTTCATGGCTTGGCTTTTGCTGCTTAATCTGCAGTCACACTGTAACCTGAAACCAATCCGGGCTTCTTTTTATACGAAGAAAAACTGAAGGAGGAGGAGGAGTTGAGAGCTTGCGGTGACTTCAGTACATCGAGCTCTGATTGGAAGGATAGCTTCCAGTTGCAGATGCTGTCCACCTTTTCCCAAATGCCAGGCTATGCGCGAGGGGCGTTCGAGGCATTTGATCGCACTGATTGGAGGGGGGAAAAGGAGTAGTGTGTCGAGACAAAGACGGCTAGTCTTCGCTTCTACCCATTAATTCTTCATATTAGCGCTGGGCGCTGTGACGTCACCGCATGTTCTCCTCCTCCTCCTCTTCAGTTTCTCTCTGTATAGAAAAAACCTCTCCTCCCTCTTCCGCCCCAGCAGATATTAAAATGGCATGTGACCTTTTCGCATGACGCAGGGAAGTTGCCTTTCCGCGCGTAAAAAAAGAAAAAAGAAGAGCAATATCGTCGTTTTGTTTTGAGCATAGGATGCATTTTGTTTCGTGACATTTAATGTGCAACCGTGAACGATGTTCTTACGGCGAATGTCAATACGAACACGGTATGGTTGTCACGGTAAAAAATGTGTAAAATAGGCTTAACCTCCGAAGCTTCCAGCAGTATCATACCGACGATTAGTAAGTGTCACATGAGTGTCATATTTTTTGTAAAAATATATCACAGAGTGACACTACAGATATTAATGGGGTTGTCCTTTTACAGCGATAACTCCATCTTTGCGACTTAAGCGCAATGAAATCCCAAAATTATGCACGATGTAGTTCTCTTATCAACGTGATAAAAGGTAGCAACATGTTTTTTTTCTGCTAATTAAAAAAAAAACTGGAATGTCGTGATCATTGATCAGCAGTAAAAAGGCGAAAGAAGTCGGTGATGATTGTAGTTTTTTTTTTGTTCTTAGGTCGCCTACACTCCGTCTCATCCTACGATGGACTAAAGCCCGCCAGGTTCAATCACGAGTCTGTTAGAAACCACGTGGTATATTTGCTCCGTCATAAGTACAAGCGCGCCAAAACGCGCCATGCGGAGGCGAGTTTTTTGTCTGTTTATCGAGCCCTCGCGGCGGCTCCGTCTGCTTGCTACTACTCAAGACTGCTGAAAGGATTAAACACCGTCTGGAAGCGATGGGAAGAAGAGAATGTGGGGTCAGAACCAGTGGCCATTAAGAAATGAAGATGGGTCGGATGGAGTGTTCGACATTGGGGCGTATGTATGAACCGCGCGCGGAAGGAAGGTGCCCGTCCAGGCATGTTTTTCGTTCCCAAAAGTTGGATTGGATTTGATTGTTATGGCTAAGGCAAAACGACTTTGTCAGTGTTGCCTGCGCGCCTTCCAACTCCCCCAAACAGTTTACATGTTTAAAAATATGGCAAGAACGTTTATTGAACTAAATACTATGTATTTTTATTTTACCAATATAAAATAGCGCGCTCTCATAACAGAGAACCATATGCGTTATATAAGTGCTCTTCGTAGTCTGCGTATCGGAATATCTCACGCGCACTTTTTCACAATGCGGATGTAAGCTTTATAAGTGCATCATAAGTTGAAAAGGAGTATAGATAGCATACATTGAGCGTTACAAGGGACCCAACTTATTTGTTTATTTATATGATAATATTGCTACCCCCAACCCCACTGAAAAAAAAATATGAATCTATATAAGAACTGGTAGAAAATATTGAAAAACTGATATGCGACATATCAAACTGATATGAAATCTATAAAAACCGATATGTGACATATAAAGCTGATATAAAATACCTAAAAACTGATGTGCGACATATAAGAACTGATATGCAACATATGCCAACTGATAAGCAACATACAAGATCATATGTGATTTAAATATTAAGCTATATAAATTTCATGTCAGAATTTGCCATGTGACCAATAAGCATATCAGAACCACATTGTTATAATTTTTTTCAGTATACGACGTGACGCGCGGGCAAGCAAACACATGGCTTGTAACCGTAATGGACCAGCTTGATTTATTGGCTTTCAAATAATTACAGCATGAGCGTTTACTTTTTACTAAGAGATTCTCCCCCTGAAGCGTTCAAAATACTCTCAATGGTATGACATTACTTAAAAGTATCAACAATCTGGGAATATCATTTATTGCTGAGGTGGTAACCGAGAAAATCCGTACCTTCAAAACGACCAGTATAAAAGGCGGAAACGCAGAACTCAGAAGTAGTTATCGGGTGTGCTGTTGTAGTCACGCTCGTTGTGCCGTGTATGCGTATTGCTCAATGTTATATGTTCAGCTGATTCTAGTGGTATGCATAATGTATCTACATGTGTGTGTAATTGTGGCGTGAGCAAACAAAAACATTTTTGTAGCCCATAAACTGGGCGCTACCTAGCGCCACCTAGCCTAACTGAAACTGATATATGCGACGTATGAAACTAATATGAAATAATACGTTCTGATATGAAATGTGTGTTCAATAAACACATCAGAAATAAATTTATATGTATAATTTTTTTCATTAGGGAATACAGGTCTATATTAGAAGGGGGGTACAGATAATACAATAAAATTGAAGAAATTAACATATGCCAAGAGGCGGCCAGCTGTAGTCGGGAGAGGCAAATAATTCATTGCGTGCTTCGTCTACACATTAATCTTTCTGCTTTTGACAACACCTTTTCGCATGCGCAGCCCAAGCCAGGTGAAAGTCAACAGGTGCGTGCTGGAAAAGGAACTTCAACTCAAATCTTAGGTTGTCACCGACTAATATTTTTTACAGGAGGTGTGTTTAGGCGTCTCCATAAGCGACCTTCAATAATTGTTTCCCTTATTACGTTTCTTTCACTTCGTCATGACCACAGCAGGGCAGGTTATTGCGATCTTATATTCTACTATATCCTTCTCCCCATCATTGGCCTTTGTTGAAGCTCGTCAGCGTCCGCTTCAATGACTAGGCATCCGGGTAAGACAAGAGAGTGTGAGCATTGGCGGCTGTAATCTGGGGAGTGTTCAAAGGGCCTATAGTGTAGAACACCCTCGAGAGAACTTGAATTGGTGATAATCTGAAATAAGTTATGGCAGTTCATATATGGTTTGAGGGCCAACAAATTTAAAACGATCAATAAGAAACTGAAATTTATTTATGTTTTTGAATGTGAAGCTTAGTGTTGTCACTAGTCGAGAAACTAGACTAGTAATCGGTGTTCATATGAAAGTTCCCTGCGATGACTTGGTAGAGACCTCTCAGTCTGTCATTTCTCGCATAGTGTCGAAGAGGAGCTGGATCTGTTTGCTTTTACTGTGGCGACGGCGTGTCATGCCTTTCAAATTGAAAAAAAGTGTCCTCATGCGTATTATTTTTAATTTTATGTATAATATTAGCTGTGCATGTTTCCCAAACAACATTAGCACATTACAGTGTAGGCCAACTTAATGTTTTAAGCGCGAGTGGTTAACTTGAACGTTTTACATTTGGAGTTATATTTTTATATACCATAAGATGTTTGTAGCTTCCGAGGTGACAAACACAATCTGAGAGTTTTAAGAGAGATTATTTGGAATGTAAATTATTCCTGCTCAAGGATCTTGTGAAGTGTGTGTCCGTCTAATCTGTGATTATACAAGCCACGATGTTTTTCTTTTTGCGCGATGTTCATAATTATACACTTGAAAGAGTTCAGAATTATCTGCAAGGTTTGATACCAGCTAGCGATTTTACATAAACATATGCTTAGTTTAAACTGGTTGTCAGGGGAACTTACAATGCCGTATAAAATACATTTACACAAAAACTTTCTATTGACATTCATTTCTGAAAATATCTATATTATCAATAAACAATAAAAATAACTGAGCAGAAAGAATAGAACCTTTTGATACAACAAATTAATGTTGCACCTGTCTAAAACAAAGCCCTCTAGAGTAAAAAAAAAACAACCGCAACAGCACAAACAGTAACAAATTGTTGCCTAATTGCCACAGACTCTTAGCCAGTTTAAGATTTTTTTTTCATTTATTATCGCATAAAATTTTTGTAGCAGCTTACTATGCGAGACAACGACAAGCGCTTTTTTTTCGAATTTGGAAGTACGACGTTAGCCTGTTTGTTTTTATCAAGTCTGGAAGCAAAGTCGTCAACAATAACAGAGGGAGATAAATCCGTTATAAGTGGCTGTGAGAGCGTCTTGTATGAAAGTGCTGTTTTCGTCAAGTGCCTTCCGGTTCATTCCAGATTCAAACAAATAAATGTTAAATAAAAGATTATTTAGCACCCTTTTATGGTCACCTAGACTTTCTAATGTAATTTAAGTATATTAAGACGGTTCATGATTAACACAGAAGATAAAGAGTTGATTATATTTCAGCTCGAACTCTTTTTGGTGATAGAGTAAATGGAATGTAAACGCAGTATTGGTAGACATTGTGAGCTGTCATAGTTTCGTGCACCGGCTGAAAAAACTTTAAACTTATAAAAAAAAAATTCGGTCGTTAGTACGTGCATGACTTGGCAAATCGCTCTTTCTGTCTCCCAAGAATGAAGCATGGCTCTTAGCAGGTCCGTAAACCGCATCTACTTGGGGGGATGTTTCGTCAAGCAACATTTTGTACAGCAGCATTCCTGTTGACTCTTGGTCACCTCGACTTCATTTCACCTTAAATTCAAGCATGACCGAAACCTGAAAGACAAACAAGCGCATACACACAAACTACAATCGTAAAGTCCCAGCGCACTGTCTGCACTTGATTCGACCATTCGCCGGACGAGCACGCACAGAAAGCGTGAAGTTACTATGTCTGCTCTGCATGACTGGCCTTTCGACTCGTACCGATCGGCTGCGCTCGGACTTTAGGCGGATCGAAGTTTAGCTCAGGTCATTACATGATCTTTGGACAATGAGAACTCTTACTACTCAGCTTCCCCTGTCTTTGCTTATACATCTGGTCGAATCACTCTTTACATCGCCAGCTGTCATTGGTAGCCAACGTTACTAGAACAACTCGGATAGGAAACTGTCATAGAGCCCTCTTTAAAAAATTGTCTCCGATGCGTACTCAAGAACTGAACTGAAGGCGATCGCAACGCTGCTATTTCTCCCGCAGCGGACACTCCGGGAACAGCACGACTGCACGTATTGGCTCAGGTAGTGTCGCGCAAGGGTCGGTGATGCCACCTCACAGTGCCATTTCCGGAGTAGCTGTATAAAGCAACTTACATGTTTTGACTCCTTGCTAAAGGGCGGCGCTGTTATCGTATTCAGCTTGGTTTCGGTGGACGCGAGCGTTTCGGGCTTTAAGGGTGAGTTTCCTATCTTAGTGATTTAGTAATGCTGGTGGTACCCCCTGCGGGTACCGCCAGCATTTTCCCGTCTTCGCGAAAACGTCCGATGACATCAATCACCAGATGGCTCTAAGCCGCCGACGGCAACCAATTGAAAAGTCGAAATGTTCCTTCCGTCAAGCTGGATTACAACGAGTGAACGACGCAGTGCCACAATCATGTCTACTGAAATCAACCGCTTTATCAAGCAGGCTATCGACAGGGCAAATTTTCAGTGAATTAAAAGCGATACACATTCCATCTCTTTTGATCCTTCGTAACTCTTCGGCGTCTCGCGCGCTTCCAGTGTGCAGGTGAAGCCAGAGTAAATTCCACCTAGAGCAGCCCCTCCCCCCTCTTTCAGACAACATCACTACAGGATTCAGTTGAGCTTCAATGCTATTGCCGCTTTGGGAGGTTCTGGGATTTACTAAATATGACGTCATGCCTTGTTTTTTCTTTTTTTTTTTTTTGCGCGCGATATTGAGCTGACGCTTCCTTATACCGGTGCGTGCGGACGAGTACCTAAGCATATTAACTAGCAAGCTGCAAAGCTTCACCTCAGCAAGCTCGTTGCCGGTTCGAACAACGTAACTTTCAGTTACGGCGCTCTAAGGTGACTTCTGTCAGACAAGAATGAGGATGAGGCACGGGAGAAGAATCAAGAACGGAAGAAAAGAAACGGAGCTTAAACTTTCAAAATTGTGCTTCGGGAGGCGACGTAAAAACTACATCGATTTCATAAGAATAGTAAATTACGCGAGCGCCGAGCTGCTACTATCACTCTGGCACACGTTACGCGATATCATAAAATGACCTCATATATTCTTATGCAGTAAGTTAGTGTTTAGGCCAGTTTCTGCCAGCATGAATATGTCTGGCCCACGAAGAATATCATATGCTCCACAGTTTGGGTGTTATTAACAATGCTTTCGCATTCATATGAAGTACTTTGAGCTTGCTTCACGCGGTTCCAACCCCTCTCCTACATCATGCAATTCTGATGCCTCGTGTGGATCAAATAGATTGCCCTTTTCAGAAGATGTGTCCTTTATGTACACCGAATTCACATAATTCACCCTCTCATACCATAGCTTAGAGAAATTGAGTTTGTCCTTCCAAAATCTAAGAGCTTAAATTTTTGGGCTTAAGCTCACATGCTTAAGCTGAGCGAGTTGGTTCATATTTCAGGCAAGGCCAGCTCAGCTAGAATAAACTTTCCTAGCTATATTAGACCTACAGAGCAAGGCTGCTATGAAAGTGTATAAATAAAAAAAAGACACTCGTAGAAGAGGCAGAGCAATGCTTTGTGTTATTTGAACCCTCCCAGGGACATGCCCAGCGAGTCTCGAAAATTCTCAGGTCATAGTCGTGGCGCCGATACCCCTTACTCAAAGATTTCCTGAGAGTGAAATGTCCCGGCTACAACATATTGCTGAACCAGTTGACCAAGGCAAAATGCATGACAAGGCGTATGTAGATATACGTAATGCTTTTTTCCTACATGGAGAGTTCACATGGTAACAAAGGAAAAGGCCTGTCCAAAAATTTTCCAATCCAGGTAATCGGAGATGTAATTTTTTTGACGCAGGCAGAACGTGTACTTGCTATGTGACCAATGCTTGCAATTCTACCAAATTTGAAAGACATGGCCAAGGTGACGCTAGTACGGTACATTGCGTCAAAGGCTCTCGAAGAGAAAACATCACACATTATTATTGAAGGGACTGACTGCCTAGAAAGCTTAAAAGGCCAAACGCATCAAAAGTTCATTTTTAGATCAACGATACATGAATTGCAGACCAAGGACCTCTGGCTTCGTGTATCGGACAAATAGGGAGGGTTTGTGGTTCTGGATTTTGAGAAGTATGGAGAAAAGGCCACTGAAGCCGCAGCTAAGTATTTCATTCCAGCGGAGGAGAAAATAACTAAATCAGCTAAAAGCGCCATTTTGAAGATATTCGAAGACAACATTAAAAAAAATCTCGTGACGAAAATCGAAGGTAGAAATGAGATCCATCTGTCTGCGTTTCTTTTTCAGCCAAATACACAAAGGCGACGTTCCGTTTCAGGCTAGAGTCTCATAACAGAACACAATGCAAAGACAGGTGTCGACCTATCTGGCAAAGCAGTTTCCCTAGTGCACGGTGCAAGATCCTTCCAGACTTCCAACACCAAACGTGTGGTAGCCTCTCTTCGGGAGAAGGGGCCTGACATCGTTTCCAGGTTTTCCATCGATAAACTGGACTTATATTACTCCATGCGACATTCAAGCCTGCTATCAATTCTTTTAACGATCATCGAACAGCAGAATTTCGCAGCCTTAGAAAACACAGCCACCACAGATCTGGATAGTTTCTTGGAGCTTCTTAGTGTTTACCTGACGGCAACGGCAGTGTCGCAAGAGAATTGTTCATATGCACAAAGGAGTGGAGTGTGCATTGGGTCACGCGTGGTCCCGTACCTCAGCGATGTGTTCCTCGCGGCTTTCGGAAAGGCTATTCAAGAAAGATTCAAAGATCCAAGGATTGAAAGCATCATCCGTTACGTCGATGATTTCGTCATTCTATGCAACGCAGTGGTGGATGACGCAATTGACGGGTGCCGAGACACAGTCATGCGATGCTCTGACCATAACTGCTCAGGGCTCACATTCACCCATGAACTCCCCGAGGATTCTTCGATCAGACTCCTGGACCTGGCGTTAGAATTCAAACGTAAACACGTGTGCTTGAGGTACCAAGCCAGGCCATGCAAGGCCTTCTACCTTACAACTCAGGACACTTTAAGAATAAAAAACAACGGGTGTCCACCACAGCCCTTTTATCCGCCCTAAAGAAGACTTGTCACACTCAGAGCGAACGAAGTTTTAAAACTCGGGTCTCGAAAATTAAGGACGCTGGATATCCAAAATCCCTCCTCGTAGCGTTTTGCCAGCCGCTCTGCAGGACCATCAAGCGCGGATTGTGGTGCACGGATGAAACCACCAAGGGAAGGACGAAGACTCTGTATGCATGCGATCGTTCGTGGTGGCGCCCTATGTTCACGGGATAACCAACAGGCTACAAAAGAATGCTGGGCGGCAAGGCGTTCAGGTGGTGTATTTGCCTCCGAACAAAGCCTCTTCCATGTGTCGCAAGGTAAAGCAGGAACGAAGCAACAACGAGAGTGTATGTGGCACAGCTCACAAGTCTCAATACGCCTTGCGTGAAAAGGACGCGGAGTTCCACATTCCGCTGACATGCGGCCGAAGTTACATTGGACACACCGGGCGATGCATTAGCAATCGTACGAGGGAGCAGACTACATCAGTGAAAAATCTGTCAGCAGGGGGACATTTGCCAAGCCATCCCATTGTCGTGCGTGTCAGTGTTCAGCATGGTTCTGCGACTTAAAAATCGTGGCAAGGGACAGGACAAAACTGGCACGTGAAATCCTGGAGGCCCATTCCATTGAGTAAAACGGCTATGACTTCGGTCGAGAACTTTCTTTCTCGCTGCACGAGAAAGAAAAAAAAAAGTTATTTTGGTGGGTAAATATTCGGTGAAGTAGGATGGCAAAATCAGAAAGAATAATATTTCCTTAATGTAGGGTTCTTAACAGAAGAGGAAGAAAAATAAAACTCAGTTGTTAGTCCAGCGGTTTGTATGGTCTTTTCTTTGTATGTATGTTTATTCTATTTCAAGATAGAAATCATCGTTTAAAAGTATGGCGTTCTTTTTTTTAACTTACAGGCGTACTACAAGAGAGCAGCTTTTTGTTTGAAGTAACAACTTTATAATAAAGGGGCGATTTTTTTCGGAAATAAACGACGAAGACAATTAGCCTTTTGTATTTTTAATGACTGGATTTGAACGCCTAGTTTATCGAGGCCCAGGTTTTGTAGAAGTTTCTCAAATTTCTCCTATATTTCTTTTTTGGTGTCAGTTATTCCGATATTAATAAATTTTATCCCCTTGGTCGAGTCTTGGAGCCTGCATATTTTTTAACAAGCCAGAAATTCCATGCAGCAAAGTAGATGCTTGATTTTAGATATTGGTACCTGGGCCACAATTGCATTTTTTCTAGTTGTGAAACAGCCTGATCTAAGTTCTCAAAATGTTCATCGTTTTTTTTATTTCGGTGTGCACACAGAATTGCGTTTCGCCATTTATGTAGACTTTAAACACTAGCGCATACTTTGGTCACAATTTCTTTCCCTTGCAGTATTGTGTTTGGGGATGATCTGTGGGGTTCATTACTGCCCTTTCAATCAGAGGGCTAAAAGATAGCAAGACCACTGATCCTGCTTAGTGTTTGCGTCATGAGGGCTGAACTCAGCATTTTGTTTATTGAGCAACAATGAGTTAACAAGTTCGGTAGATGATAGACGTCCTACGTCAGCCCGTCCGTCACAGAAAGGGAATGAATCTCAAGTCCTGATCCAGAAACACGCATTGTTCATCGCTGAAATCGAAAGGTAATTGAAAACAGTTGTTGTTAGAAGTCCTGATAGACCCCTTGAACTTCTCCTTGGCGATTGATCTAAAAGTCTTGCAGTCATTGCAGGGTGTGGAATGGCGCTCATAATTGTAAATGTCATAATACGAAGATGTCCTTACAAAAAGTTCAAAGTCAGAAAAAGGTGAATGCAGGCTGATTTTTAAAGCGTCATTCTTGAGAGGACAGAAAAACTAACCGCCGACTAAAAGGAGTAGTCGTACTGCTTGTGAACGTTATGGTGATATGCAAATGTTACTCCCCCCTATAAACAAAAAAAAAATACAAATGTTGCTCACTACTCATCAAAAACGTTACTGAGTACTTTACTCGCTACCGAGATTTAAAAAAAAAAAAAAAAACGTAGCTACTGTGCTACTTTAGACAGGAACGAGTTACGTTCTCGTCCTTCTTTAGAATGCGTCATTCCAAAGAGTAGTAACATTTCGAGGTCGTCCATCTTGAATGCTTCTTCGCTTTTAAGCAGGTCACTGATAACCCTATTATAAATACGCCTTTATTGTTGCAGAACCTTCAAGGGGGCGTAATATAAGTTTAAAAAATACACCAGGAATTTACCTTTTAAAGTGTGGAAAAGCTCGCCGAAAATTCGCAATAGAGTATAGGATTTAGTTTTTTTTATTAACATTCTTTCAGTAGGCAGACATGCTTCGATTTTTGCATAATATTCGACTGAGAAAATAGTTGGCGACAAATGAACTATCTGATTAATCTTTAGGGTAATGAAATATTTTCTCAGCTTATTATTTCAGCATCGACCTTGAATTAGATGGAGTTTGGCTACTACTGCAAATACTTTGACACTCTAAATGACATTTACTAAGAAATCAGCACCTCAGAAAACATTAATTACATAAGCCAATTATTTTTTGCTGAAAATAAAAATTCGACTGATTTTCATTCTCGATTAAAAATTACTGACATATGGAAATATTGTTATGCAGTTCATTCAACGAGATAAACTTTTCACGAAGAATCTCTTTAGGTCTCACCAGCATAGATTGTATGCTCATGTTTTATGCACGGTCTTGAAAATAAACCTCCCTCAAGCTGAAAGGAGCGTTGCAACGGTACTCGTTTGGAAGGTTTTTCACTTTACACGAGCCTACTGGCACTAGTGGGACCCAAGTATACACGCTTGCAACGCCACTGACCAAGAAACTGCTTTGTTGCGGTGTAGCTTCAAAACCAAAAGCGAGCCTTGTCTTTCAACCTCTCCTTCGCAAAACTTGATGATGTATCCAGGGTGTCGCAGTATCCCCCAGTGATGATATTTGAATGCGGCTAAAAGATGGTCCCGCCTCCCCGCGCATTGCGTGAGCACTCGATTTGGCCTCGTTATATTCAATACTCGACGAGCATTCGGGTAGTGCAATTGCAAGTGTCCAGTTGCTGATATGACGACAATGGCCGAACCATAACAATGCCTGAAACCCAGCGCGTGTCCTGTGCTTTGTCAAGGCGGATGCTTTTGCAGTAGGTAAACGCTTTTGAGTTTTTACTCCTTGCACTCTGCAGCTCGTTTTGCAAACGCGGCCCGCAAACCCCGTGGCCCTGATCGAACATTTGCCTCATCTCTTAAATCTAGGCTTTCTATGCCGACGACTGACAATTTTCAGCGTGAACTTGGATCCGCGCGCTCTTCTTTGTTTTCTTTGTGATCCGTGTCGGCGTCTAGTCGGTGAGGTCACTCTTGCGCGAAAGTCTGCTTCGCTCAAGCACCGATTCGGTGAATCATCGCCACTCAACGATGAAGAGTCCCTGCACCACCGTCACCTCAACTGCGAAGATGAAAGCAATCTCCTTGAATCAAAAGCGTGCCATCCTCGACGGAGTGCGCATAAACGTAAAGAATTCCGTCCACCGCCGGCGTCCTCCGCAAGGCCGTCGCAGCTGTCGACACGGTCCGTACGTTGCAGGATCTTTTTTTTATTGTAGCTTCTCGCAGTTGGCAAGCAGCGGCTCTGGTCTAGCAGAGGACGCGTGTAAGAAAGCCTTGACCGCTTTCTGCAGGCTCGATAAACATGTGCCTGTGAGAACCCATGTTATCTTTTTTTTTTTTTCATGCTATTTGTATGAGTTCATATATAACGAAGAAGCGGATATAGCGAAGCGATTGCCGATTCCCGTTGACTTCTTTATAACCGATTTCGACGGTAGATCATTAAGTTTAGAAATTCGTTCTATTCGGCGGAGATTGATACCACAGGGGCGCCACAATACTTGGTGTCCCAGTAGACTTCCGGTAGTCTATTTATTTGTTTGTCAGCAACGCTGAGTGAACGGGTGAAAAGATTTTCCTTAGAATTGTTACCTGTAATACGTTTGTAGGAACCTAGGTGCGTTGTAGAACTTAGTACAAATAACAGAAGGATGTGAGACAAAAGGAAGAGTAAAACCGGAAGCGGTAAAACCGGAAGGGGTCCGCCGATAGCTGGCGGCAGCTAGGTTGTTTGCAAACAAAGTCGGGGAATATTCGCAAAGCACGAAAACCGTTACGTCGTTCTTTTACGAATGACTGCCAACGTTGAGATAATGAAGTCATCTAACCATTGAGTTCCTTCATGAGTTTCATAATATATTCTTTTCTTCAAGCTATTTCTACCAGCTTAGCATGCCTTCGTGGTATGTTTCAACTTCCCTACCGCAAGTGTTCGTAGATAGTATACAATGCCGCGTGTAGTGTTTAGATAATAACATTATACATATCCATTTTTTAGCACAAAAAAAAACAATCATATGCAATAGCTCAATAACACGTAAATGTTCCCGCACTGCCAAACGAGTGGGAGGGACCCCGTCCGCCACGCCAACAACAATGTTGTTGGCGTGTGGTCCTGAGCATGACCAACGCCTAAAGGACGTGCTGCAGCACCTGAGCAAGGCAGGACTGAGGCTCAAAAAGTCGAAGTGCAAGTTCGGCGTGACTAGCGTCGACTTCCTTGGTGTCGTCGGGAACGAGCATGGGATTTCACCGGACCCCAGGAAGTGTGAAGCGGTTAAACAGATGAAACCACCCGTCGACGTTGGAGGCGTCCGGAGACTTCTGGGAATGGTGAATCACGTGTGCAGGTTCTTGCCACACTTGTCGGACACGACTGCACCTCTTCGAGCTTTGCTGGGCAAAAATAGCGCCTGGACCTGGGAACTCGATCAGCAGTCTGCCTTCCTGAAGCTGAAGAAGATGCTGTTTCCAGAGGTCTGCGTGGCAAAGTACCATCCGGCGCTTGCTACTGTTGTGTCCGCTGACGCCAGCCCGTTTGGACTTGGTGCTCTGCTCCTGCAGGACCAGTGCTCAGGAGAGCGAAGAGCAGTGGCTTTCGCGTCTCGGTCCTTGACCCCCCCTGAGCAACGGTACAGCCAGACCGAAAAGGAGGCCTTGGCGGTCACTTGGGCGGTTCAACGTTTTGATGAGTACGTCCGAGGCTTACAGTTCTTGGTAGAGACGGATCACCCTCCCCTGACGTCTTTGTTTGGCAGAATGGATGAAGATGTCCTCCCGCTAAGAATTCAACGCCTCCGCCTCAAGTTAATGAGCTACCAATTTAAGATACTCCACGTTCCTGGCAAGCTGTTGGCGACAGCCGATACCCTATCCAGGGCACCGTTAAGACAAGCGTCCGCGGTGGTCTGCACAATGGAACTCTTCGTGGAGGATGTGGTTCATTGGATCCAAGACACGTCGCCCGTTGGACTCGACAGGCTCCGTCAGGAGCAGGCTAGAGACGGCGAGTGCATGGCGCTCATGAAGCACTGCAACCATGGTTGGCCCGTAAAACCCAAGGTGGGAGTCAAAAATTCTTAAGTATTGGAAGCACCGTGGTGAGTTTACAGTGTGCGACGGGCTGCTCCTCAAAGGGAATTCTCTAGTCATCCCTTCGTCGCTTCAACACGAGGTCCTCCTGGTCATCCACGAGGGTCACCAAGGTGTGAACCGCTGCCGCGCTCGAGCGCGTGACTCTGTATGGTGGCGAGGAATCAGCAAGCAGATCAAGTCTATGGTGCAGAACTGCGAGCGGAGTGCGACTACACAAATCCAACGTGCAGAGCCTCTCTTGCCATCATTTTCGCCCGAGCTGCCCTGGTAGCAGCTAGGAATTGAGTTGTTTCAATTTAACGGCCAATACTTTCTGCTGATTATTGACTACTTCTCACGATACTCTGAAGTGATCACACTAAGAAACACGTCCTGTTCATCAGTGGTCGAGGTGGTAACAAGTGTAGCGGCACGCTTTGGCATTCCAGAGCTCATCCGAAGCGACAATGGCCCGCAGTTTACGGCTCAGGAGTTTGCGGACTTCGGACGTGACTATGGGTTCAAGCACGTGACGAGCAGCCCGCGTTATCCTCAATCCAACGGGGAAGTTAAGTGCGCGTTCCGGACAATCAAGGGCCTCTTCTCCAAGAACGACGACCCTTTTCTGGCGTTACTGGTCATCAGAGACACCCGGGGCCGTCTGGGTTCAGCCCCGCACAGCTGTTGATGGGACGGTGGCTGCGAACCAGCTTACCGAAGCCCTCGGAGAAGCTGAAACCCGAGTGGCCATCGACGGAGGTCTTCCTGAAGAAGGACAAGGCAGATAAGCGTCGGCAGGCCACCGACTTCAATCGTCGACATGTGGCGAAAAAACTGCGTCCGCTCGCTACAGGCGAGGATGTCTGGGTCACGGACGTCCAGTGCGGTTTCAAGGTTTTGAACGAAGCACAGCGACCACGTTCGTACGTGGTGGAGACACCCCGAGGAGTTCTGCAGCGGAACCAGAAGCATCTGGTGCCGTACAAGCCTCCAGTGGCGCCTGTTCCTGAACCTCCTGATCTACGGAAGTCGGACGAGTCACTTACTTATGGACTTCTTGGTCTGCAGCAGCGGACTCTCAGCCATCCAGCAACCCCTGACGTCGTCAGTAAGAGACCCTTGGATCCTGAGTCTGAAGTAGTTCAGAGGTTTCAATATGGTCGGGCGATAGTCCGCCCCAAAAAACTCGACCTACAACTACGGTCTGTGGTGTAAGAGGAGATGTACTCTTTCCAACGTTGTGGTGTTGTGGTGTTGTTGCGGTGTTGGTAAGGGTTGGTGGTTTTAGGGTTTTACGTTTTAGACGTCACCGGTGTCTTTGGTCTTTGGCGCCACGTATTTCTTAAGTGGGTTATAAATGAAGCCGCCGGAAGCGAACTGCTTCTACCTCGTCACCGGTTCTGGGACTCTGCGTGTCGTGTTCCACTACAGTGTTGACAAAGGCTTTCCAGGGTAACAGCGCAGTTGAAGGCGACAAGTGCGAGCTAGTACACGCTCTATCGGAAGCTCTTCCGATACAGCGTGTACATTGCCGAACTGCATATTTCAATTCTTCCTTTCTTCTTGCTTTTTATTTATAAGTCGCCGAGAGGCCACATTTCTACCATCTGCTCTGCCGCTTTGCCAGTGTTATTTGCCTCCAGCAGCGAGTTATATTTTTTTTTTCGTACAGCGTGGAATGAGGGATCTCACTGATAGCAGCCTTACCTTAAATTTATAATAGGACGTTAATCGACAATAGTTGTGGCCTGAACAGTTTATTTTGAAATAGCTGTCAAGGGTAGGAATCCCCCTCTCGGGGTACTTGCGATGCACCTTCAGGCGAATGGCGTTGTGTGTGAATTCGGCATGCTTGACAGTCCCCGTGCTCGAAACTTCTACATGGCGGGGCCTTCGCTTCGGGGGCGCCAGCTTGCAAGATAGACACTGCGCCTTGTACTTCGCGACAGTACGGGCGCACACTGCGGTGTTGTTACTGACCGTCTCCAGGACTTCACGACCGACCTCTCCGGGAAACGCGTTCTTGTACTCGCGTACACGTTGGCGATCACCTGATTGCACTCTTTCAAGGTCTGCGCACTACGAATCTTCGAAAATATCCGAGCAGGAGAGGTACTTGAGCTTGTTGCCTAAGACGCCATCTTCTCATCTTCCACACAACCCGAAAACCCGAAAACCCGCAGCTGCTGCCGCATGGACGAAAACGAAAACAATTTAAAGTAGTTTACATTATTTTTTCCTTTTTATTGAAAAAAAAAAAATTGTGCTCCGTCGAAATCATAACACCACTATCAGTAGCTAGCTCCAAGGAGGCACATTTTTCGACGTTTTTTTATAAGTGTCTTCGCAGGGGACGCACTATTTTATGGGGTGAACGTAGACACGGTCGGCGATGCAAACCGGTGCGCGAGCTTTGACTGCGTTGCATGCTACGTATGAAAGGGAGTATAGTCTTGAATAAGCTGCTGCGCCTTCACTCACACCCAGAGACGCACCGCACGACAGTTCTAGAAATATGTAAAATGCAGACGCAGGATTCGGTTTTGAATAATATGGACGACGCGAAGCTTGTTGAATGTCGTATAAAACGAATTCTCAAAACGAGTACTCGCAAGTGTAGCTATGTGGAAAGATGCTCGCTTCTTACGGAGCGAACCCAGATTCGATGCAAAAAATAAACGGACGTTCTTTTTTTTTACAATTATTTTTGAGAAAAGTGAATGTCGACGAAACTTCGTGCATTATTTTTCTTTTTCCTTTCCTTTTTAACTTTTTCTTTTGCATAACCATTATTGAAAAAAAATGTCGACAAAGCTTTGAAGTAAATGGTGTCGGATTTCTTTCCAGAGGTGCATAGGGAAACGGCGGGGCTTAGGTTGCCGGCTGGACGCCGCGAAGCAGCATTCATACTTTTTTTTTCGGCAGGGCAAATGCTGCTGACCTGTGACTCCCGTTGAGAAGGGAAAGAGTCAAAACAGAGTCACACGAAAAATTGACCCTCTAAGAGAGTCGTGAAGTGTCAAGGAAAGTCATGGAAGCAGTGACTCCCTTTGGACTCCCTTTTTTTAAGAGTGTAGTAGACATGGCTCAGTGTCAATTATCTTGGTGTTTGCTTTCGGAAGAGGAAGAGTACATGTTGCACAGAAATGATCAACGATTCATTGACGTTTGGCAATATGAGGCTAGCTTTCTTTGGGCGGTGACCTTCCCGCTTTTTAGACGGCAGAAAAGGTCAATGAGCTCGTTCTTCCCCAATCGCATAATGTGATGTCCTCTTCGTGTCTTAGGGCCGGTTGCACCAACGTCGCTTACCTTAACCCAAAGCGGCTCTTTCTTAAGTCGGCTTAGCGTGCTAAACCGAGCTCGAATAAGCACGGGTTTAAATTCCGGTTGCACCAACGTAAACCCGGCTTTACAGACGCACGGGTCTGTAAAGCTAGCTAAACGCTGGATTTGCGCAGGGAATGTTGGGACAAACAGAGCGAACTAGGGAACTCTCAGAGGGACGAATACGATTGGCGGAGATGAATCACGTGATGTAAACAAAAACACTGCCGTAGTAGTCGTCGTCGGCGTCTGCTTTCACTGCATTTCTTCGGTGAGTAAGGAATTAAAGGTCTCCAAATTCAATCATGTGTTCGCTTAACGTTCAAAAGCAGGAGTCAACGTTTTAAATAAACACGAATGCTCTTTACATCTGTGATTGTGTGTTTAATATCGGTTGATAACAAAATATTTTGAGAGTGACAGTAGTTTTCGTGCTCACATTTTGAGATAAAGGAGCCATCGGGGGCCCCAAATCTCACCGAACGCGAGAAGGACGCTCTAGTCGCTACATCGCTGAAGACAAAACATCATCGAGATTAAGTAGGCAGGTAAGATGACTACTAAAATAAGTCATGCCTGAGACCGATGAAGTTCAAATCAGTGACGAACTTGCCACGGCAGCTGCGAAAATGCCCATAAATCGTCGAACAGAAGTCGTCGAGAGGTCAGGTAACGAGACCTTGCATCGACGGTACTCGTTGCTATCAGCAGGGTGACAGAACTGCACTGTACCGTCGTCGAACATCGGCTGCAGCCTCAAACGGACTTCAGTTTCACACTGTCGAGTTCAGAAAAAAACAAAAAAACTCTCACTAGCACAACACATCGTGCCGATAAGAACGTTCGTCTCTTCGCATCACCTGCCACAGCCTGCCCCGATACAGCAATTAACGAATCTAGCATAGTAGTCGTTACGATTTGTCGTCACCAGGAATGAAAGATATAAAGCAAAATATTCCTAAAAGATCGCGATCACCAAAAAAGTTACGGTTATGGAACGATACAGTTTTCTGAAGCCAAGATTCTACTCGCGAGATTAGGAAAATTCACTGAAGATTGTCTCAAAACTCAGAAAACGAAAAAAAAAATTGCATTTTCGCTCTTTTATTATTTCAAAGCGCCGCAATCTAATGTAAACGGCAGAGATGTCGATAATCAGCTGATCGCCGAGATCATGTACTGCCACTATTCAACGCGCTGATCGGATTGAAGGATACGCGCTGCAAGTGTAAATAAACAAGGTGGTAAATAACAATACGTTACAGTTATGCGAAAATTAGTAAGTACACACGAATAAGCTCGTTGACAGAAGAACCAACGGGAAGACAGACGTGAGCCCCACAGCTCCGTACGTATCCCGGTTAGGGCTAACACGCCCTGAGAGCTTAGACCTAACTTGAAAACAGGGGTCGATAAACACTTCACGAGACGATATTTTGCATCCTTGTCAGAATCGAAGGTCATTCTGTCGAGACTTTCACGCTGATGTAGCCTAAAACATTTTGCACAACCAATTTCGTCCACCGCGTCGACCGCGACAAGCCAGCCGCCATGTTTTAAATCCAGGATTAAGAAACAATCAAAAGCAAAGCGCCCAATGTTGAGCGCTCAAGTTAAGCGTAGTTTAGTGCTAGGTTTAGCGATAAGCGATTTTGGTGCAACCGAACGAAACCGAAACTAAGCTTAGGTTCCCGGCTAAGCTCCGCTTTGCGCTAAGCGGTGTTGGTGCAACCGGCCCTTAGAAAATAAATACATGTCTTGTCTTCTCAACAAAACAGTTAATTTGCTGATTATATCATGTTGTCCGACCTCTTGTGTGTGCTTATCCACTCATAGGGGTCGACCCAGTCGTCAACCTTTTTGTCACCGGAACCAGTGGAGAAGCTTGTGTCTTGGGGTTGGGCGATGCCAATCTCAGGTGGCGGCCTGGTCGGGAGGTCCTTTGCTTGTTCACCAGCAGGCATGCCTTTGGTCTAAAAGAGCTGGCGGTTACATAGTTTTGTATAGAGGGGAAGAAAGAGTGTGTGACACATACCTTCTCCAAAGTATTAGGTGAATAATATGGTATAGTTCAAGAGTGCCAAATGAGATGGTTTCTCACACAGGTCCCAGTCGTTCTGTTTTTGGCCAGCTTACTTCCTTCCTTTCTTTATCGGAGCAATATAATAACGGTCAAACACATATTCTATTGTGAAAAAAAAAACATTTATGGGCTTAAGAGACCTGCATAGTTGCTCAGTTCAAAATGGGGAGCATCGTCTTTTTTTTTTTTTACTGAAGCAACAAGAAAGTTTGCGATGAGCAACGTTGTCTTTTGTCGGACCTCTGCTGCGTTGCCATGAGCGTCACCATCACCGCAGGCGCTGCTCATCGCGGTCTCCACTATCCGTGAGAGCTCCCAATTCAATCAACTTGGCCGGCCTCTGTCGTGGAGCAAGCGTTATTGTGGTAATCGTATATAGTGACTTGTTTTGAGATCACGCCACTGTACGGTCGCGTGGTGGCTCGAGCATATGACGACATATTTACGAATTGAAAAAGGGCGCACACTCAACGCGTTTGGTTGATGTCTTGGAATTTGTTCTAATCGGTCGTCCCATTTACTTTGTCCAGGCGCGATCTTCTGCGGCACCCGCCGGTTCCTTTCTGGGCCAACGCCATGGCTTGGTGAGCCCTTGTCTAGCGTTCCTCGGCACACCACCCCCTGGGCAATTAGCTACCGGCGCTGTTCCCGCTTTCTTACGCGCCGAGCAGTTTTTGGATTCAGTCGCGACTTAGGCCCTTGGCCATCCTGAATGGCGACAAAAAATGGTATTTTTTTATAGTTAGTATAGGCAACGAAATGGAAGACGAAAACCCACAACCGGCGTCCCGAACCACTGCTCTAAGTGCGGACGCGCAACAGTCAATCGAATGCTCGAATTAGAATTTCGCTGTTCAAATACTACATGGTTGCATGTGTCGCCCAAGTACTGCCTTCAGAACGTCACCGATACCTACTCCGCCACTGCCTGGGAGTGGAGGGTCAACAGGTCTTAGACACGCTGCCGTCTTCTCGCGCTGTCGCTGTGCCGTCGCCAGCAAACGAGGTCAGCCGCAGCCATTTCTGGAACTCCGACAAAGAATGTCGACCAAGAGGCTGTCAACGCCCTCAACACACGTTTCAAAAGGTTGTGCGATGTCAGCCTGGAGCATCACCGCTTCTGACGGTGCTATCACGAGCCCGGAAAATCCTTGTCGGATTACTTCAGTGCCCTTCGAGACTTGGCAGTTCCGGCCAACTTCGATCCTGACCAAGACCGAAACAGTCTACTGCTGGAGTGCTTTCGTTACAATTCTAGAACATCGTCTCCTTGACAGGAACCTACCATTAGAGCATGCTGTTCAAATCGTCTGAAATATTAAAAGGGTGAAAACCGAAGCCAATGACATAAGCGTTACCGCAGAAAAGCCACTCACATACAACGTCATGAACGCCACTCAGATCGTCGGCTACCGTCAACTACCTTCACGTAGGGCGTTGTCCTCCCGTCAATCAACGAGGCGGAACTTTTCAAGATGTCACGGTGAGCTGCAGAGCTCGCGATTGAAGCAAGCTTCTCGTGAGTCCGTCCCTTTTACCACAAGTAGAACTGACTATCGCACTCCGAGGTATAACGACCATCAATGGGCTCCGTCCACTGCGTTCGGCTTTGACGAAGCTGTTCTGTGTTTCTTGGTACAGCTTACCGTTCGGTGAGAATAAGATGAGTTTTCTTGTTTGCACAGGTTGGAAAGCTTATTAAGAGCAGAAAAGACGACGTCACTGTTGAACTTAATGCCGATTTGTTTAATGCCATGAGAAAGCCTGTGTCTGTAGGGGCAGAACGACTGGTCTTGTGGTTCCGCCCTGGCTCTTAAAGTGGTTTTTAGTTTTTTAGTTTGCTCTCTGCAGCTGTTGATAATAAAAAATAGGGTATCCGGCAGATGTTAAACTTAAAATTGGTGCATCAAAGCTTGCTGCAATGGAGTGCTCGCCAGAGGTTTGAAGCGAGTTGTCTAGACATAATTTTACGATACCTCTTTTTACAAACTTAGAATGTGCTGAATGAATTCAGCACATTCTACAAGCCAGTGACTTTCCCAGATCAACCATGGTTGAAGGTCGGAATTGAAATCGTGGGTATTTTTAGCGTGCAAAACCATCATGTCGCTACGCCATGACCCTGGTCGATTATTGTTCAAAGTGGCCAGGAGTGCAATTCTGCTCAGATGTCACCACCGGAAGAGGTACAGGATTCTTGCGTCTGGTATTCTTCAGAAAAGGTTTACCAGAGAATCTAGTCTCCGACAGCGGTCCTCGATTCATGTCCAAACAATTCGAAGACTTTCTAAGCTCCTGTATAACCAAAAGATGAACACCACTTGATTTCGGCCTACTAACCACAAGCGAACGTGCAAGTTGAGTGTTTTAACAGAACACACGGGGGATTTGTCGAATGTGCATCGAGAGAGAAACGACTGATAAATTCTGCTGTGTTGATTGTATAGGCATATGCAGATGCAAACGACATGCGAAAACAGGGCTCTCTCCTGCTCTGCTTCTTCATGGTCGCAAGCCCCGGACCCGATTGGACATCTTGGGTCCCATCACTGTCTTCGCAATCCCTTTGAGGAAGTGCGGCGACTTCGTCAACGTGTTCCACAATATCAAAACAAAATCAAAGCTTACACAGTCAAAAGGCAGACAGCTTGAACACCGAAGTTTAAGGTAGCACAGCTGGTCCGTGCGAAGAAACCTGGATCCATTCTAAAAGAATCCTCTCCCTTGAGCAGTCCTCCTCGGATTATCAAGCGTGTGGGCCAGTGGACACTTCGGCTACAAAATGAAAGAGTATTGAATGCCTCAAAGTTAGCGGCAGTTCCAGAACCAGCTTCCTCATGTTTGGGCATGAGAAAACTGCTGTCAGCAGGGAAGCTAATTCAAAGGTCAGCAGATCATCAGCGTTGGCAACCACCGTCTGCACAACCGGGCTGGTGGGGCCAGCATGGCCGACAGACGCCACGGACATCATTTCGTTCTCCAACACCAGACGGAAAACTGACGAGGTCAGCTCCTCGGCCGACATCTCTCACTGAATATCGACCCTTATCGGTACCCGCCACAGGTACAACGAAATTTGTGCCGCTGTCAGATGGACCACGGCGGGGACGACGACCGCCAGGGCGGTTCGGGGACTACGTCCCAAGATTTGAAACTGTCTCTGACGTTATATACTATATAGGAACATTTATTTTTTTCTTATCCATTTCCTTTCTTCTTTATTATTCTTTCGCCGTTCCATTTCTTCGATCTTTCCTCTTCATTTTTAACTTGTTTAATTACTTTTTTCAGGCTTTGTTTTTCTTTCAATTACCTTCCTAAAATGGGAGGAAAAAAACTTGCATATTTTTATTAATTACTTTACAATCACTTGGTCTTCTTGTGTCTTTTCTTCTTTCTGCTTCGTCTTTTTTACTAAAGATAAAACCGACCAGCCTTGTGTCAGCCGCGCTTGTGTGTGGTCGCTTCATCGCGGTCCTCCAGACACCACCGCTAGTTCAGTTTCTTGATATAAAAAAGGGCAGAACTGTAAAAATGCCTAGTGTTGGCTGACGTGTTCTAAAATTTTAATGGCTTATTAAGTTGGAATTCTCTCTTATTATGCTGCCACAAACGTTATTTCTTATTTGCTCCAGAGGCGGCATGTGTTGTTATCTAAAATTGTTAATTGTTCTGAAATGACGCCACTCGGCATCAAAACGAGCTGGCTCGTCATAATGCTGGCCGGACCGGCAAGAATCCCGCATGTGGAGTCGCTGTCGCGATAAGCCGCTGAGAGCGAGGCTGGAGCAGACTGCCGTAATTTCGTGCATGGGGGAGGATGGTAGAAATGACAAGCCGCGCATCTAGAATGAACTTGACGCCCGTCCTTGCGTGCGTGCTGTTTGTTTTGATGCATCATCACGCCATTCACTTTTTTTGTTTTTTTTTTGTTTTTTGGTGTTTACGATAAGCCGTGCTTGGCTAGATGCGCGGCTTACCATTACTACTAACCTCACCCGTGCTTATAATTGCAGCAGTCCCTTTCAGCCTCGCTCTCAACGGCTTATCGCGACGAAGTCTCTTTATGCGAGATTTCCGCACCTCTGGCCGTCGTTCTGTCGAACCAGCTCATTTTGATTCAGACTGAACGTTCGCCCAGTGACTCGGGCACATGACGTCATGTTCGGAAATAAAAAAATGGCGCGCGCTTAGCGCTCTTGGTCCCTGTCCAGAAATTCGTCCCGATCGGCCGTCTCATTTACTTCGTCTCAGCACGGCCGTCTACGGCCCCCGTCGGTCCTTGCCTGGGTCAACGACATAGCTAAGTGAGCCCTTGTCTACCGTGCCGAGGCACACCGCACCCCTGAGCGAATAGCCACGGTCGCTCTTCGCGCTTTCTTACACACCGAGTCGTCTTTAGCCCCACTCACGGCTTAGGTGCTCGGCAATCCTAAAATTTACTACAGTTACGGGCTTTGCTTTGGCACACAGCGAGAGAAAGCCAGATCAGCATTTTAAACAGCTTACAGGAATACTCAACAACAGACAATACCTCTCCATCGGTCAAGGCATCGAAGCGGAAAAACAAAATATTGGCGACCGGTAAGGCTCCGATATCCCCCGTTCCACCGACGGAAGGAGCAGCTATGCGGAGGGCAAGTTCGTCTGCTTCTTGCGCAGGGGATAGCGGTGGCGTCAGAACGCCGAGCCCTGATTGGCTGATCGCGAACCCCTATCTGAGCGTCGTCTGCTCCTTTGCAACGTCGTCTGCGTTTGTCTTACCTTTCCTGCGACTTTCGGAAGTGCAGCGGCCAGATTCACGAAACGACCTAACGCCAAAAATGTGTGTAAACAAAACTTAAGAACAAATTCGTATTCACGAAACGAAATTTTTGTAAGTTTTGCGAAGGTTACGACGAAATTCTACGACAGCTCCGAAGCTGTCTTACGCACTTCTTACGATCAAATCAGCATGACCGACAGCGTCGTGGTCGCGACGACCCACGGACGTTTATTTTTCTACGTGCGCTTCTCACGCGTCCCGACTTCAAGCAGCAAGAAAACAGTAAAAAGTACTTAAAACAGACCATGACGAACAAGAACGCCGGATCCACAAACACCCAGGAAAAGCACCAACGGCCACGATTCCATCGAACGCGACCAAGCGAGTTCGGCAGTTAGGCCTAGCAGGCACTCCGCGACTCGGCGACCGTCTGCCCATGACCGGTTGGCGTGCTGAATGGAATATGCCCGCGCGACCCT
>NW_024610157.1:0-50807 GCF_016920785.2 Ixodes scapularis
GGAAAGCGATCATGTGGAACCAAGCCACTTCGATCACAGCGCCACCTTCGCTGCAATCGAGCAGCGACACAGGTCAAGGTCATATGGGCAACTCCGTCGTATACCGTCAACGAGCACTCGCGCTCGTTCACGCTCGCTGACGCTGTCTGCGAACGGGTTGAACGCAGCGCAGCGCAAGCAGCTCGACAGTGTAGCTTACGACGGACTTGGGCATGCTCTACGTTCCACGCTGGACGGCGACAGCGCCGACGGAGGCTATCCCAGAAGCCCTCGCGCGAATGCCTCATTTGGGAATCCGGTTGGCGGGGTCGTCGGGGCCAGTCGGAGTGTGCGAGATGCTCATTTCTGGGATCTGAACCTGTCGTTCTTGCCGCGTGTTGTGTACTGCTGTCGTGTTCCCGTGTTGGTCTGCGTATTTAACGTTCGTGCGCTTGACTGGGCGGTTATGTGCGCAGACGTGGACCGCTCCGAGAACGCGCTACCCTCGATTTTCGATAGGTCTATTGACCTACCGAGCCGGTGGTGGTGGGGTGCCGGCAAAAAGCTGGAAGCTCGATGACGCGCCAAAGGTAGGGTTAATTAGAATTAAGGATGACCTAATGTGTGTGCTATTTATAATCATGTGCTAGTCGCACTCACCGGCAGTCGTTCCCGATCGAAAAAGCGTCGTCGAATGTACGGGAAGGGCGGACACAGTGAAACCTCCGAACTATTTAGCCGGCCAGAAATTTTCAGTTGGGCTGTCCCAGCTTGTAAACAATATTAGCGGTACGCGATGACAATTACTCTGGTTCCTGTATTGTTTGTAAGGGCTCCGTAAAGTGCGCTACAATTTCGAATGCGTATTCTGCGTAATTTGGGCATCGTCCGCTCTCTTTGGTGTCCGTTTCTTAAGTCAGCGTGAAAGTCAACTATGATGATAACACACCGGCTACTTCTCAGAAAGAGGTCTCTGTGGAATATCGATTTCATTGAAGCCTTCCGGCGGAAGCGCCGGAGTCGCTTGGCACAATTCCGGCGAACCTGCGAAGCAGCTAGGTACGACAAACGCAATACCGAATTTTTTTTTTTTTTTTTTTTTTTTTTTTTTTTTTACATTTGTATGACATTTAGGAAAAAATAAATGTTGGTTTACACTCGTTATCCCCATCATTTGCTTGTTTTTTAACTGCTAACTGCTAACCTGAATTTTTTTTTTTTTTTTTTCGAAGCGTGACATGACAACTCCAGGACGAACCACACTGGCCGATTGCATCTACGATAGGTGGCGCAGGTTACCGCCCATAAATAACCCGTAGAGACGATGCGGTTGCCAGGGAGACGCGCATGCGCAAAGTGAGGTAGTTCATCAGGGCGCGCTGGACCAGCGTGGGTTTACGTTGGACTGTAAACACCATTGTTCGAGCGCTTATACGCCAACGAACGCACCGGCGCGCGTTGCGTTCGTTGGCGTTGGAGTATAAACATAGGTATAAACAGCCCTTTAGGGACTATATTGTATTTTTTATGATTTCGACGTCAGAGGTAACGTCAAAGCACCACGACACGACGACGTGACGTTACGACGGCGCCATGACGACATCGTTGACTACGAGGTTACGCGACGCCAAGATTTCGTGACATCGCGTTGAGGACGACGCCGTTACGCGACATGAGGACGACGCCATTGTAACACGGTCATGACGTCGCGCGCCGCGTCGAAAACGACGTGGACGTGGTCATAGATGCCGACGTTGATGTCGACGCCCCACGCAACGTCAAACATCGCTATGACGTCACGTTGTTGTTGTAAGCGCTTTATTGACCATAGTACAGGGTAAAGAGAATAGGGGAGTGCGTTAATGTCGCACTGACGTCATCGTTAACGTTAACGTCACAACGACGTCACGACGAAGCCTTGGCGGCGTGTAACTTCGTCGCCTTCGAAAGCATCAAACTCGACGCGCAGTCACGGCGAAGTCTTGACGTCGTGTAACGTAGTCGATGATGACGTCGACGTCGACATCGGGAAGTTGTCGAGACGTTTTCTTGACGTCGAGTGGCGTCATGACGACAACGACGTCGACGAACTGACACCAAGCGTCCTTATGACGTCGCATTGGCAAGGACGCCGCCGTCATCTTGACGTCCCGTGACGTTGTTGTCGTCGTCATCAACGTCCACGATGACATCGTCGTCGTTGCCAACTTAATATGACGTCAGAACGCAGTCTTGATGTCATGTAACGCACGTTGCCAACTTCGATGACGACGTTGACGTCAAGGCGTCTTCTGATGTCGCATGGCGTTGTGACGACAAGTCAGGTCGCGGTGACTTTATGTACGTGACGCAGTTGTATAAAAATATAGTCCGGCGTTCTATTGTTTCTATGACTTTGACCAGTGTACCGGTCGAGCTTGGCGTAGGAACGAAATGCGTTTTTCAGAAGAAACGGCTAATCCAAACAACTTCGCTCGTAGCGCCCTTTCGGGCGCTACGAGCGAAGTGGCTTAGTGGCATGGATTAGAGCCACTAAATAAGCTGCGCTTAAAGTATCGGCTAGTGCCACTAGTATCGGCACTCCGCTCCCAGACATTATTGTGGGCGCCGCCATTTTGGCTCGTGTGCAAAGCAGACGCGACTGCCGATCATCATGATTCAAAAGTGCGACTTCCCCAGCATTAGATTCGGTGTTAGGAACCTCATGTAATATTGCTTTGCCCTGTCGCGAACTGTTTAAACGTTCGTGGAGGGCGGAAAAGCGTTTCCTGTGATTTCGGACGAAGCTTCAGATAACTGGCAACCGTACTCCGGCAGATGAACCTCAAGCTGTCAAAACATCTCACTTCAAATTTGACATTTGGAACAACGTAGACGAAGAAGCTTGATGCAAGCACCGTGCACGAGATCATGAGCCGCATGGCTTCAAAGCATTTTACCGAAGCCATGAGCAGTGTCTGACTTTTTGGCTTGTAAATAGTTTGGATTTGGGGCTTATGGTAAAAAAAAAAAATAAATAAAACGAATGAACCTCTCCAGGTGTTTATTACTGCCACCATCTGCTTCGACGTCTCCGCCATTATACGGACAACGGGGATCTGCCATCCTTTTTTTTTTTTTTTTTTGTCCTAGGTTCTTTTGGCTGTTTACCAGACGCGAGGCCACAGTGCGCGAGGAAGAGAAAAAAAAGGCAACATTGTACAAAATGGGCAAGATGCAAAGCAAGCTAAAGCTCCGTGGGCTCGAAGACCTGCACCAGTGCACTGCGTTCACCGACGAGGAGGTGGCAGAGTGGTACAGGAGCTTCATAAAAGAGTTTCCCAGTGGACGCATTTCCCTGGAGAGGTTCAAGGAGGTCTACCACAGGCAGTTCCCCGAGGGGGATCCGTCCGAGTTCGCCCAACATGTCTTCCGCACGTTCGACACTAACAAGGACAAGACCATCGACTTCCGCGAGTTCATGTGTGGGCTGAATGCCACCAGCCGTGGGACACCGGAGCAGAGACTCAGGTGGGCTTTTACCTTGTACGATCTGGACGGAGACGGCTTCATTCAAAAGCAGGAGATGATAGAGATGCTCACGGCCGTTCGCAAGATGTTCGCGTCCCCGATGTATTCTCCGCCGAAAGACGAGTCCATGACGCCTGAGAAACAGACCGAGATATTATTCCGCAAGATGGATAAGAATAAGGACGGAAAGCTGAGCCTCGAAGAGTTCCTGGACGGGGCCAGAAGTCACCCTTCTATCCTGTACATTCTACTAGACTCTCCCACGAAGCTCTTCCAGTAAAGGGATTCAATCTTTATCTCTGAGTCGAATAGATCACTTATCCCTTCATTCTCAAGAGCGGGAGAGAGACACTCACAGATTCTTTGATGCCGTTTTGTTGTGTCTGTACAGAAATGCATCTATGAACAGAATCAGTGTCGGAAATAGTGCACGATGTCGCTAAGGCTCACGCTCCACGAATGGCAAGAATTGATTAAAACGATAAGCAACCTGTACAACAACGTTACACGGATAAAAATTCTTGACAGAATTGAAATCTTGCCTTAATCATTTTCCCTTTGCGAAATCGATGCTTGCGGTTGTCCTCTCGTCAAGCTCTTTGGAGTATACTTGAAGCCACTCTAAGCACTCGGCAACATATTAGGGGGGATTCAGCCGCTATTTATTTGTACCCTTTTCCTCATAGATGGCGCAGAATTTTTCCGGAACCATCGAGTCGGATGCTCGCAGCTGCGCATGCAAGTCGGGCGCTCGAGGTGGGCCCGGGCCACGAGCTGTTCGCCGCCGATCTCGAGCTAGATCTTCGCTCTGCGTCCGCCGCTACCGGAAGCGACTAAAGGGGCGGCGCGAGATACGAGCCAGTACATACGTAGATTATAGGGAGTATAGACGCTTTACAGCAGTTGTGCATGGGCGCCGCCATAACTGACCTTTAATTTTTGTTTCCGCTTATTCCATTTTCTTCAGTTCGTCATTACCATAGCAGTCCAGGTTTTTGCCATCTTAGATTCCATTGTGTCCTTCTTCCCAGCATTGGCCTTTCTGGAGGCTCGTGAACACCCGTTCCAGTGGCTCGGTATCTCCGTAAGACAAGAGAAGGTCAGCAATGGCGGCTCTATTCTGGCGCGTGTGTAAAGCCTCTATTCACTGACGGCCATATCTGTGTGCGCGGCTGCTGAGCGCGGGCTGACGGCGAGCTTCCGCAGTCCTTCTGGAGCGTGCATTTAGCACCATCAAGGTAGCCGGTCTTAGCAGGCTATTAATGTGAGCTCGTTCTGGGCATGCGCTCTAAACATCGCCCTCAAATATGGCGTCCAGTGAATACCTCCTATAGTGGCTTACATAACGTAGAATGATCTCTGAGTTCCGAATGAATTCAAAGTTCCAACCACTTTCGAAATTATCGAAAGCACAGGGTGCGGCTCTGCGGTCCTTTGGATCACCACATTTAACACAAAAAAGTTGTTCTGCAAAAAAAAAAAAGTTTAATTTGAGAGTGCATTTTTAAGCTAGAAATATAAAAAAAAAATATAAATAAAGCGACAGTTTTGCACTTCGTATGTCCTATATCTGCCTGCTCTAGATGTTGGAAAAAGCGGTGAGAAACTGCATCATGACGTCGCCGAGAAGGGGGGGGGGGGGGGGGGGGGGGAGCCTAATCTATATACTGTGGCGATTAAATTAAAACTACATCGTGTTTTTTGTTGTTGTTGTTGTTTTTTTTGCTTTCTACAGGTAATTTCGAAGAATCGCAAAACTCGGCAGTAAAGGGTTCTAGAAAGCAGTACTCTTAAGTATCCGAAACGTTTAGTGCAGAGCAATTTAATTAAACTAGTTTTTGGTGAAATTTGTCGTATGAAATATTTAGTTTGCTTAAAGGAGCTGTGCAACAGTTTCAGTGCTTTGCTTAAATAATGTGGGAGTTGCTGTCTCGACCTTTCTGAAGTGAAGAACAAAAAACCGCTTTTGCCTGCATGTCCTAGTTTTTATTTTAAAAAATTGGACAAAGATTGTTGTTTTCGGCACCTCTCAACTCCTTCAACATCTTCCGAGCCACATGCGCTCTGACGTCAATGGTGTGGCGCGGGGTTCCGGTGATGCTCTTTTATACTCCGTGTCATCACTAGTTGGGTGCAGCACAGGCAGAGGTAACGTCAGGAGAGAGGAGAAAGGGCAAGCAAAAAAGGCGGGAAACCCCCTCTCCTTTCTAACGTTCCTAGCGCTCTCTCTGGCTCCCCTCGCCCTCTTTTGCTCTCATCTCCCGCCTTCCTAGTGTTCCCTCTATCTCTCTTCGCCTGACGTTGCCTTCGCCTGCACTGCACACAACAGTGAGCAGCGAGAATTCATCCGCTCGCGAGACCGCGTGACCACGTGCTGGCGGGGGCAGCGCGAACAATATGGTGAAAGGAGGAAAGTCTCATCCAGGTCCGGCCATACCTGTCGCAAATACCTTACGAGTATTTGCTTGTCGCCCGTCTGGCCCTGTCCCCCTTCCCCTCCGGCTTCTGGCGGCTGTTCCGATGTTCGCGGTAGTAGATAGAGCTGAGGGTTTTGTGGACCTAGGATAGATGGCGCCACTAAAACTCCGTATAATAAAAGTTTTGTCGATGATACCAGGTTTGTGACGCCTTTATATTTATGTTGGAACGATAAGATTTATAGAAAACCTTTTATCCAGCAGGTATTTGCACAACTTGCTGTCTTTCTACAAGACACCGATTGGCGTCATGCCGCGTGTTTCTCATGGCCGCCTCTCGCGGCTGAAGGTCGAGGAATATTCTAAGTTTTGCCTCGCGATTACGCGGCGGAATCACAAGATTTCAAAGGAAGGAGGTGTGTTTTCTGTCCTTTGTGACAAGATGAACAATGTCAAAAGTAGAAGATGCCAATTCTTTTAACGCATTTGCTGCAGCTTTCTACGTTGTGCAGGCAGGCAGTCATTGCCGACAACAGGAAGAAGTGGAAGTACTCGCGTGTCGGTCCTCCAGATTACCCTTCTGAACGACTTTTTGACAAGAAACGAAGTTTAGTGAGGGCCGCCACTGACAGTTTTCTGACCAAGCCTGAGCGGGACGAGTTGCGGGACAGAATTGTGGACGAGCTGAACGCCCAAGGCCCGTCCATCAAAACGTGAGCAGTACGGAAGGGCCGCTGGAATACTCGTGTGTGCCACGCCCCAGCACGGGATTTGGATTTAGCTTGTGCTGCTCGACCGTGTATCACTACTGCGTGGTGCACGTGAAAAAACCCCAGGCTAGCAGTCATACATCACTAGCTAAATTGCTTATGTACAGTGAGTAACAATGTCGCCATGTTCAGGCAGACTAACCTCTCGGTGTATAAACAACTAACGACAAATTTGACTTTTGGACTTTGACTGCGTTAGTGCAACTTCTCTCGTGCTGCATGAAAAAGAAAAAATGTTCCTTCGGGGATCTAATGTTTGATGAAGAAGGCTGCAAAAAAAGAAGAAAGGAGAATATTTCCCTCAGTGGGGTTCGTAGTAGAAGAGGAGGAAAAAGAAAATCAGTTGTTAGTCCCACGGTGTGTATGGTCTTTTCTTGGTGTGTATGTTTATTTCAGTACATCTGGCCTTACCTGAAGTATCTGCTCTAAAATAAAGTATCTCTCTCTCTCTCTCTACCTGAAGTATGAACCAACTAGCTCAACTTAAAGCCTGTTACCGTTGCTTGGCTTTTCGCTCAGCCAAATCGCTTATATGAGGTGCACTCAAATGAAAACACAATCGTGTTGAATCGTGTAAGGGTAATTAGAATATTTATCGGTCACGCCGCTGAACTTGCATCGCTCGAAGAACTTCCCTTTTGTGAGCGCCTTTTCTGCTTGAGTTTGCTGGAAACACAGCCACTTCGATCCGAGGCAATCGATGATAGCGTTGGTGTCATCAACAAGTACGCGACTCACAGAGCACTGGTGAACACCAATGTTTTCGTCACTCCCGACAGTTTCCTGGAAGCCGCCAGCGGCGTAGAAGCGTAGAGCTGTGAGGACTTGTTGTTCGACCGTCAGCACACGGGGCTCTTCGCGACGCCGCTGGAGCTTTCCGCGAGGCTGGTCGCACAGCCAGCGAGTCACCCCTTTGGTCAGCCGGTATTCGCCCACAAACCTCGCATCGCTCGTCTCGAAAGCATCCCGGTGATCTCTAGAAACTCGATCCGCTAGCGAACCCAACAGTAGAGATGCATATGTTAGGGTCGCCATCTTTTACGATGCAAAACGATCTCCGGCTTCGTCTCGACCACTCAGTTAACTGCATCGTCAAAGTGCATCGTGACGACATTCTGATCAACGTTACTGGAGCAAGTTTAGTTTCACTAGGGGAAGGCACTCTAAGTTTCACAGCTCCGTCTGCGACGTGGGAGTTTGAATAGCAATACTTGAGCTGGGGCGAGTTGTTGATTCATACTAAACTTCACAGTGCAAGGAAACAGACGCACACAAAAATAAATTTAAAACACTCAAAGAAAGAACACTCACAATGAGCTGACTCTGATCTCTGTGGTGTATTACACACACAAGGGAGCTGCGAAACTGAGCTTGCTCCAGTAACTTTGGTTGCCAGGCTGTCTTTGCCTCTCCTGAAGCTTTCCCGCGCACTTCCGCGATCGCGAGCGTGTCAGCGCGTGTGTGCTTTGATGTTTTCTTAGAATGCTTAGAAGATTCGGAACAATCATAGGAACTACGTCGGCCGAACGCATCGGTTTCCCACGCTGAACGCGTACCTCTTCACCGTTGATAACGTGCACGTAATCTCAAACTACGTACTGTGGTTCAAAATGTAATTCGCACACAGCAGAGGTCTCATCCAACGTCTTTTCCGCTCAACATAAGTTCTTATCCAACCGCTTTCGCCGCTCCTCGTCTTCGGGTACACCGAAGACGAGGAGCGGCGAAAACAAGGACCAAGTGGGCTAAGGCGCACACTCAGCTCGGAGCACGTGGAGCGAAAGCTCGCGCTGCAGAACCCAGGGATCCTGGCTTCGATCCCCACCCCTGCCCGTTTCGATCTGGATCAGCATCGTACCGGCGTGCGGTAGTGTGCCACTATACTGCCTGATGCACGTTAAAGACCCCAGGTTAGCAGTCGTACTGCACTGGCAAAAGTGCTCATCTACAGTGTAAACCAGTGTCGCCTTATCCTAGCAGACTGACCTTACGCTGTATAAATCACTAAACGTCCAATTTGACTTTTTGACCTTTGGCGCGTCCTTCACGCGAGCGTATCTTGCTCTATAGCCAGACGCGAAACAGAAGTTTTGATGATGATTAGGCGTTTTTGCATTCGAGTCAAAGAATAAAACTGCAAGACATCGGTAATCACAGGGACCACACGGCAAATTCACGCAGACGACCACACGCAAACTGCACTCACTCGACGTCAACACCGAAGCCGAACGCAAACACACGCGGACGGACGCAGTAGGGATCACACCGTGACCGGTATGCAGGACGCTTCAGGAGAAGTCAACAGCAGCGCCCCCGTCGGCCTCTGATATAGAACGCCGCACCTCGAAGCATGGGCGAGAGAGGGCGGTGAGCTCACTACCCCAATTCTAGGTCTTCCTATTCCGAGGCGTCATCTTCACGTGATCTGGCGGTGAGAGGAAGCGGGTAGGGGAGAGAGACGTCGCCAAATAAACCATGCACTCCAACAGGGGTGGTTTATGGCGCTGCCGTCGTTCTGTCCAATGCAAACGAGGAGAGTGTCCAGTATTCAGTGGCGCCACTAGGGTAAGCGGCACCCGGGGCGGTAGCCAACCGCTACCCCCCCCCCCCCCCCCCCCTCACCTTTTACTGCACAGTTGCATCCCCCTGAGCGCTGCACCCGGGGCGGCCCGCCCGTGTGACGCGACTGCCCCTATTCCCTCAGTCAAGTGTTGGATTGAAATATCGATCTCACGAAAACTTGTTCACGGAGGTGACGTCACACAGATCACGCCGGAGCGCCGACCGATTTTCTTTGCCGCGCTCCCTGACGGCGCGCCGTGCCTGCTGCCAAGAACCCAGTGCGCACGCGCGTCCTTTATATGCGACCCCCAGTCAGGATATCTTGGAGTTTCTGGCCTCCTAAGGGGCAGTAGGTATACACAGTAGACCATTTCGGCTGACATTCTCGCCCTCATTCAGATTCGCACCGTCTTCGAAGGACCTGACGACCTTGACGTCGTCCTACAGGTCGTCCTTAAGGTCGCCTTTGACGTCGTCCTTGAAGTTGTCCTAAACAACTGCTATCGCAATTCATACAAAAAAATTGGTGTGTGTGTGTGTGTGTGTGTGTGTGCGTGCGTGCGTGCGTGCGTGCGTGCGTGCGTGCGTGTGTGTGTGTGTGTGTTTGTGTGTGTGTGTGTGTGTGTGTGTCTGTGTGTGTGTGTGTGTGTTTTTACAGCCTAGAATTTAGTCTGCCTCAACGGGCGACTTGTCTCCCAGCTGTAGATGAGAAGTGTAGCCAGTGCAGCATAACCGCTAGCCTGAAGACTTTCACGTGCATCGCGCAATAGTGATACACGACCGCACACCGGTACGCTCATCAAAATCGAAACGGGCAGGGGTGGGGATTGAACCCTGTTAAGGAGTGGAACCACTGACCTGCGTTGCACACCACAGCACCCGGGCATTTACCATCTGCAAGCATGCCGCGGCGCGAGGCTTCTTCTTCGTTAACTATCATTGAAAAACTTGCGCCATCCTTAACAACTGGCTGCAGCCAAATTGCGGTCGCCACAACCTCCCGCTCTACCAATCAACGGGAGCGAAGGCTGCGCAAGCCGTAACGTGCATCAACGGACCAGATATTTAAAAAAAAAGTCACCAGCCTGACAAGCTAAACTACCAGCTTGACCAGCTAAATTACCAGCTTGACCAGCTTAATCTCCAGCAAGACCAAAAAATTTTTGTTGCTGTTTTTTTTTTTTTTTTTTTTTTTTTTCAATACAAGCATCATCATTTTCATCAGCCGCGAAGCTTTCGAGCTCATTCAGCCACGCGAATGAGATCACTTTTGCGTGGTTCATGCCACCGCCCCTGACTCACAATTTAAATCTTGCCGGGGGACTGAAGTCTTCCTATCGTCGTAACGCTTTTTAGTGTCGGGCTTTCATTACAACCGCAAAAACCTGCTGTTACAGCCGGCTGTACAGCCAAACAAAAATTCTATGAAAATCGGCCGATGAAACACATTCTGTGTTAAAAATAATTATAACAAACCTTGGGGGAAGCTACGGTCCTCAACGTCGCAGCCGCAAAAAAAGAATATCAAAATCGCACCATGTCAATTACGCTTGCCCAGGGATAAGTACACGTTCATACACTTATAAAGGAGCCAGGAAGCTTCACAGCAGCATTTAATAAGGCGAAGCCTTCCGCTCCTAATTATGGGGATTGCTCAGAAGTGTTGGGCTTCCCCACATTAAGACATACAATGCAGTGAAGTACTACCCTTGCTTGGAACGACTTTTGAGTGTGTGTGTTACGGGTGTATCTCAAAACGTCCCATTCGCATTTGAACCATGCGCATTTCGTCCCATTCTCATTTGGTCCTTCTCGTTTGAACCTTCTCATAAGATCCGAATCAGGTTTTTCTCAAATAGGCCCATTCTCATTTTGCCCGTTATCTGAAAACGTCCCATTCGCATTTGAACCTTGCGGATTTCGTCCTATTCTCACCTGGTCCGCCTCGTTTGAACCTTCTCATATGGTCCGAATCAGTATTTTCGCAACTGGGCCCCTTCTCTTTTTGCCCGCTATCTGAAAACGCACCATTCGCATTTGAACCTTACGTATTTAGTCCTATTCTCACTTCGTCCGCCTCGGTGGAATATTGTCATAAGATCCGAATCGGTTTTTCGCAACTGGGCCCATTCTCATATTGCCCGTGCGCGAACGGGCAATATGAAGCTTTGTCGAATTCATTTTTCTGCATTCGAAGAAAGGGATACCATCTTTTACGGACGAACAACTTGGTTTTATTTTTCACACATTTTCACATTCGTACAACGAGTCAACGGCAACATTTTCGCGCGTTTATTTTTCCGGCTAAAGCTCTGAACAATGCTTACAGCCCAGAAAAAGCTTGAGCCAAGTTTAGAAATTGAAAAAGCGAAATGGCGCCGCTGTTGAAACGGCCTTCAAGCTCCGCCAGTTTTCTGTCTTTATTGGCCCACTTGCGGCCTTGCGCACGTACGGCTCCCCCGTTTGCAACTTGAAGCAAGAGGACTCTTGTTTGGGCCTCGTCTCTCTTGATTAAATCAATGAACGCGAAGGGATTCGGGTGCGCTTTTCCTGACATGCCTTTGATTTTTCGATGCCATGCCTCCATGTGGTTGTTGGTTCTGGGTCCCCTGTTTCCATGGTGGTTCCACTGTTCGAGTTGGAAAATGCCACTTATCCACGTCGCGTCGAAGTAATCGAGTACAGCAGGTAGCTCCGGTATACCGAGCAATAGACCCTCCTGATGCAGAAACGCCCAGGCGCGAGGGATATCACAAGGCGGAACAAAGGAAAGTGCCACGAGCTTACGAATCAGAGCCCTTACTTGGTTATCACTGGAATATGCACTTTGGAGCCCAGCCCTCTGAACGGAAGCCCATACTCTTTGCGCAAAGTGAAAATGGCACCCGCGATGAGCAGCTTGAGGAAACACGTCGCGCAGACCACCAATAAGCGCCTGCTCAAAATCCGTCATGAAAATATCAGGGGTCGAGAATGAAATCCCAGCCGATATGAATGCAGCTTTGAGCCCTTGAAAAGCACGGACATAGGTTTGTCGTGACCGACCCGACAACAGGAAGTAAACCGCTGCGCTATGCACGCCGTCGGTTACAACATGCAGGGTTACAAGTTGGTCATAGATGTGCGGTACAACAAAAAACGTCCCATCCGCAAAAATAATTTTGGCTGACGACAGCCGCTGCATTCCATCTCGTGTAGCGAAGGCAAGTATGCAAGACGAGGGATCACTGCGGTCGTCGACGACCAGGAACGGCTCTGCGCTTTCTGTCTTTTTGTGGGCGTCGTTGAGTTGCAGAGTGGAGGCTGATGATGGAAGCGGTGGCTGCGCTGAACGCCTTTCCCGATACATCGTATCCTTGAGGGTGGCAAACGTGGGTACTTCTGCTGCGACTTCATCTGGCACCTAGAATAAATTTAGTGATTTGGTTCAGCTAACTTTGAATAATACTTCTTTATACGCGATAGATGTAATAATGTAAAACCTACTGCAGAACAAGTTCGGAGAAGTTCCTCTTGAAACAACCTTGGCACGGGCGTATTGGGGTTGGCTGCTGCTGCCTTTTTCAGTGCCACGCGCAGCTGGTCCTTCACAAGCGTCGCCTCGTCTGGTGCATGGTTATGATCGTCTATAAGTAAATAGGAACGTGAATGGGCAATGACACTTTAACTGCCTTTAGGCTTGTACTAAGTGGTGCTGATAAGAGTAAGTAAGGAACGAAAACAAATAGCGATTTCTATCATGCTGAAACAGACCGTCAAAGGCAAATCGAATATAGCAACTTACGTGATCTGCTTTTCACGTTGTCTTCTTCGGTCAATATCGAAGCCACACATCCTGATGAAGTGTAACGGCAACAACGCCACGCGATCGTTCCGTTTGCATTCTGTCGTCGTTTGTAATACTTGTAGCCTTCAAGGTGAAGACACAATTTCTTTTTTTGCGTTTCGCTTAGAACAAACTTGTCCATCTTCCCTGACTGACGTCTCGCTGTCGAGTGAAGCGACGATTCGATCATGGAATTCCGGGTGCAAGTTGACGGTTCAGCGTTTTATGACTCAGCTCCCACCACCCACGGCCCACCCCGGACAACAAAAGAACTGGATTCACAGTCCCCACTTTCTCTCGACCTATGTTGTTCTCCCATCCGGCGTTCCCCACTCCCCCCCCCCTCACACACACACACTTCTCACCCCCCAAAAATACAAACACTATAGATAACGTAATACGTTTGTACAATGTCGCCTGCTTCTCTTTCTCTAAACGAACACAAAGAAAAGAAAGAAAACAATGGACACTTTGCTTGGAAACTCTGTTTCCAAGCAAAGTGCGACCTCAAAGAAAGTGACATTTCGGACTGTGATCTGTCTGCGATAAGTAGTTGGTCTGTTGTTTAGTCAGGCAGTAGCTTTTGTCCACGACCACGACCCACGGCTAAAATCATTGGCAGAGAGATTAAGCCAATAGCGTGGCACACACACAACAGGAAATATTAGTGAATTTATGAATATATATTACCCCAAAAAACAAAACAAATTTGGAGTAGAAAGAGTCAAATGTGCCGTGTCAAAGCAAGATATTTTTTTAGAATGGTTGTTTTGAAAGGGGCCCAGGGAGAAGGGCGAAAAGAGAACGGGCTCAAATGAGGGAGGTTGAAATACGAAGGACGAAATGGGAAAGGGCCAAATGCGACAGGTCAAAGCGAGAAGGTCTTTTTGAGAATGGTTGTTTTGAGAAGGGCCAAGTGAGAAGGGCGAAACGAGAACGGGCTCAAATGAGAGGGGTTGAAATACGAAGGACGAAACGGGAAAGGGCCAAATGCGACAGGTCAAAGCGAGAAGGTCCTTTTGAGAATGGTTGTTTTGAGAAGGGCCAAGTGAGAAGGGCGAAACGAGAACGGGCTCAAATGATAACCACCCGTGTGTTACCTGCAGTCTCGGGGTTTTTGAATCATGTTTTGAAAACGTTCAAAACTAAAAAAAAAGGAACTTGTTTTAAAGCATTAGGAAAGACGTGATATTTGTTCATTAGTTAGCTATTTAACTAAAACAAGTGTTAATTAACTTTTACATTTTTATTTTTGAGGCATAATGAAGTTAACAAAATTATGCTCAGCCTCATCTTAGTTTAGCCGCGACGTGTCAATTAAGAATCTCGCAGTGGGTGCTACAGGTCAAGGAATGTCATCTTTGTGCAGGGCTCCAAACCGACACTGATCCTCCAAAGCGCGAGCCGTCAATGGTTGGTGACGTCATTCTCGGCGCCCAAATCTATGTAAAATTAAAAAAAAAAAAAAAAAATGAATCTCTGCCATGAGGAGGAACGCAACAAGTGCTCGCTTTAGTTTTAGAGCAAAGCTGTTTATGGCTAGGGTTCTGTGGATTTTCGTGCGCAGTAACTAAAAACTCTACGCTTGCACCATCGTAACGCGCACGCCTTCACTGTATAAAAGATTCGAAGTCAATAACCAAAATAAAGCGTTACGCGTGTGAAAGATTTCATTTGTTTTAGGTTTTTGCCTTAGAAACGCCGCACGTGCCGGCAGACGCCGACATGTGCTGCGCGTGGAACAGCCTTCCCTGCATTCTCCTTGATACTTGGGTAATTTAGCAACAGGTCTATTCAGTAGATTAGTTATCAATAGGCACTATTTTCAAGATCACTTGACTCTCAAGTAGATAATAAAGGCTTCTAAGGCCCGCTTCAGACGGGGCAACTTTCCCAGCAATTTTGGGATTGCTGGCGGGTTGTTTCCTAGCTTTCCCTAGATCGACACGAATTGCTGAGATCGGGTTCGGCTCGAAACAAGCGAGCAGCTTGGAGCAATTCAAAGACGTTTGAAGCGGCAGCAACCAATTAGGGACGCGATATTTTCCCGAGATGCCCCGTGCCGGTGATGATGACAACTAAAGCCATGGCTCTGGTTTAAAATTTATCGTTTTTTTTTTTCTCTCTTTTTTTTTTTTAAATAAACCCTTTCAGAACGATGAGTTAGTATTCTCAACACCATTTAAATGTATAAGAACACGTTTATAGCGCGTAAGTGTGTGTCTGAATAGTGCAAGAAAAATAAAGTTTAATGATGATGATAGCAAATTGCAGCAAATGGCTGCTGCGTGTGAACGCTGGCGGCCCGTGTTGCTGGTGTTGCGACGTCAAGTTGCTGGGAGAATTTGCCCAGTCTGAAGGGGGCCTAAAATATTCACCGCTGTGCGACCCGCGTCGACCATGTCTACGCTTGCACCGCTCTCTCTTTGCTGTCGTTCCAAGAGCTTGCGTGCCTAGTTTCCTTTCCTTCCTCTCTCCCGCGGTGGCGGTCCCTTCGCGCGCTTCTACTTTCCTCGGGTGGCGGTTCCGTCGCGCAGGTCTGGTTTCCTCCGACTCCTCAGGGCAGTCCAGTGTCGTGTGCTAAACAGCTTCGCTGGTCATCTACCCTTACAAAGTAGAGTGGCTTTTTTTTTTTTTTTTTTTTTTTTTCATTGGCGATATTGTTGCGGATGGAAAAGGGTAGACAAACGTAGATCTAAAAATAACGGTTTAATCGGCGGACTTGCGCCAGAGAAGACACAAAGAACGAGCGTCGAGAAAGCAACAGCGAGTGCCGAGGTGTCGGCGTGCAGCGAGTCAGCGAGGCTACGCTGGGTCTACCTATCTACTCCACTCGGTCTCTCGAACATTCGAGTTACAATGCTCGAGAGTCGAACATTCGAAGTAAGACTAAACTCGCATATTCTCGAAGTATGCAGTAGCGTTCTCCCTCGGTCATGCACGCGGCATTACTCGCCCCTTAATGAAAGTTCATTGTCCCGATGCAACTTTAAATAAAATAAGACAAAGGTAAACCAAATGACCGTTCACAGCAAATTGCGGAGTCGTCTGAACTACGAAAACACTCGATCGCGGCGGCAGGCTCTAAAGGACGGCGATTATTCGGACAGCGGATGGCGTCGTTCTGGTTTCCTCGGGAGCAAGGGAAGGTTTTCGCAGCGTCAGACGGTTCTTTCCGAGGTCGATGACTGCGCCGTATTCACGCATGAAGTCCATCCCGAAAAATGGCCTCTCTTGCGCAATTCACTGTAGTATGCCGATTTTCGTACGACAAAATTTTGTTATTTTATTTCTGACAAGCTACAAAAAAAAAATGCAAATTGTAAAAAGCGCGAAACATTGTATGAGCGAATTGTTTTTCTGGAAAAAAAAATGTTTTCTTTCATATCTTTTTAAGGGGCGGGGGGGGGGGGGAGAGTAATGTCATATTGGGGTGGGTATAATTAACTGCTGCTAAGTCAGTAATAGAATGAGAACGACAGGGCGTGCTTTGGCTGCCCGCGCATGCTCGAGGTCCGCGACCACGAGACACCGAAGCATTGTCGAAGGCGGAACCACTGAAGCTACCTCCTTGAATCTACTTGAAATACCCTCTTCATAATGTATAATTTGTGTTCTTTTTCTTTACATTGTAATGTTTTCGATATTTTTTTCTCTCGCTCAATGCTATGAAGACCAAGCCTTACCCGGGTTCCGCTGTTTCTTGAGTATGTTCAATCTTCAATCACACGTGACGTCACGTGTGACGTCACGAGGGTCACGAGGTTGACGTCACACGGATATAACCTCCCCTCCGTACCCTCCACTCGTCCTCCTCAAGAGCTGCGCTCTAATTCGGCATTACGAAGAATTGTAAACGTCTTTCACTTTTTTTTTAATCAAAACCGACCGAGGCCTTGTTTTATTTTAGAACACAGTCAGTGATAGTAGCCGTCTTGATGAAGCCTCTGCAGTTTTATTCTCATTACTTTACCGCTGGCGTTCTTTGGTATCGCGTCAACGAATTTCACGCCCCCATGAAGGTGCATGTGGATTTCAAGTTGGCCTGGGAAGAGATGGAAGAGCTCAGCATAATACGTACACAGGTGACACTTTCTAGAACAAAGATGAATATACATAACCGTTAATTACAACTTAAAAAAAATCTGAACGATTTTTGGGAAATGTTGGGTAAAGCTAGTACATCAAAAAAGTACTTGAAGTGCGAAGTAAACTAGAGGTCGTGTACTTCAAGAAACATAGTAAGTACACCGGGTACCTTGTACTGGGAAGTAAAGTACTATAAATATAATGTACTTTCAAAGTTGAATGCAAGTACTTTTTAACAAAATATTTCATGATAGCATTTCATTCCCTCATACAAAGTTGTTGTTTTTTTGCTGGAATGCATTGTTTTAGGTAAAACGAGGGGCATCAGTTATTTTCGGAAATGACGGCGAATATTGGATAAAGTTGAGTTGCCACAGAGTAGTTGATTTATTCTCGCTGACGAGACTTATCAACTAAGCCACTTATAATGCACGTATTTGTATCGGTCATACAGCCGCCATTACTTCACTCAGAGAAATGACCAGATGAATATCTCGAAAGATGATAGCGCAGTTTCACATGACGATATGGTGTTTTTTGTTGTTGTTGATGTTTTTTTTTTTTTCAAATTTGGGCGGTATACTTTGAAGTCGACAGTTGAGCTTTCCACGGAAAGTACTAGAAAGGAATACTTTTAAGTTGAGTACAAGTGCACACACTCAGAAAACGTACCTCAAGTAAAGGACAAGTTTTCTGAACTTGCTTGAAGTGGTACTTTAAGTACAATGCACTTGAAGGGAACTTCCCAATTAAACTGTAATCGGGCTTAAAAATTTGCGTATAATTAAAACAACAAACTGAGTGCAATTAACCTTCGTAGAAAGGTGCCTTTAAGTGGTGCATTGTATGCCATGTTGCAGCAGCCGAGCTAGTGGCGTTACCAAAACGATAAAAAAGAAGCCTGTCGGCGCGAGCAGACAGAACGGGACACCACGAGCAACCAGATTCGGCGACCGAGCTGGCCGGTGGCTACATCGAATGATGTCGACTACAGTTTCCTTTCTTTTGTAAATATTGTACATAAGATATGTTGGGTGCTATATTCCTGGTTTCGACATAATTGGTGACCCGGATGTCGGCGTTTATTTTGGGCCATACGAAACGGTTCGTTACCAGCTCTTGCGTTGCGCGAGTGCCTGGGTGACAGAGGCAGTAAAGTCACCCAGAGGCAGTGCGTCATGCGGTGTGCTGGGAGGCAGCACACCGCATGGTGGCGTGGCACATACGTAGTATCGAAGTATCAGGTGATACTTCGATACTACGTATGTAGTATCACATACGTAGCACGAGGGACGTGCCGGTCTTCAAAGTAAAGTCAATTTTCCGTTTAATTTATCAGGGAACCTGATCCCGCTAAATTTAGCGGGGAACTTGAATTGGTGCATAGTTCACGTCAAGGCAATTTCCCGCTAAATTTAGCGGGAATCCCGATTCCGCTAACTTTAGCAGAGAACTTCAATTGGTGCATAGGTCACGTCAAGGCAATTTCCCGCTGAATATAGAGGGGAACCTTATTCCACTAAATTTAGCGGGAACCTGAATTGGTGCATGGGCCACGTGTGGTGATCAATTTTCCGCTGAATTTAGTGTGGAACCTGAATTTGTGCATAGGTAACGTGAAGTCAATTTTTCCCTAAATTTAGCGGGGAACCTGATTCCGCTAAAATAAGTGGGGAACCTGAATTGGTGCATAGGTCACGTGTGGTCAGACTTCCGCTAAATTTAGCAGGGAACCCGATTCCGCTAAATTTAAAGTGGAACCTGAATTTGTGCATGGGTCACGCCAAGTCAATTTACCGCTAATTTTAACGGAAATATGACTACATTAGAGACGACAAACATGGACAGAAATCTGTGATTAGCTTAAAGATGATATCGCAATAAAAGGGTAATGTTTTTTTTTAGCTTGCGTATTTTTTTAGTTTATTCCAGCGCAGAGTTGTGCAAAAAAAAAAAAAAGAGTTTGTGAAGATGTCGGTTTTAGATAAAAAAAAAAAAAAAGGTCCCGGATCTCTGTTGTGTGATCCCGTCTGCGTGGAATGAAGGGAGCTTGAACTAAGTATTTTGTTTTCTCGACACCCTATTGTTCATAAAAGATTATGTGGAGATGTTTTAGTCGAAAGGATTGGCGACGAGTTTGCAAAGGCTTCCAGTCGAAAAAGAAACCCCGAACTGCTAAAATATTTCTACTTAATTTTGCATCGAATTTCGTTGTGTGTAATTCTCTACTTCGTATGCCTAAAATATGCTCATGGTTCAGAAAAAAAATAAAATAAATGTCGAGATTGAGATTTACCTGCAACGAAGTTTTGGAGGTCTGCCTCGGTGATTTTGCGATGAGATTTCCGCAACACAACAAACGCCATGGCCGCTTCCTGCATGGTATCGTGGATGAGGGACACCAATGACCGCTGCCTCTTCGATCCCGTCGTGGCTGAGCAACACGCTTTCAATGGAGCAGGGAGCCACTAGCATGCCCAAGCATCGAGAGAACTGGTTCATTCTTTCGACGTAGAAAAACTGACCGACTTCGTTGTGTGGTACGTACGATATATGTTCGAATGTTAACACTTCCTCGATTGCATGTCCGTGTCCTGTCCATCGCTAAACACGTTATTTGTGAGCGTGAAAAATCCGTGCCTTTCGGCCCTCTTTTGTTGCAATTTATTTTTGACAGCAAAGCGCTTTGTCGTTTCACATGTGGCGAATCCCTCGGCGCCGTCAAAACTTGTGGTAGGAAAAAAAAAAAAACACAAATGACTAGAACTATACATTCCAGTCGCATTCGTTCTGTCGCGCGCGTACCCAACAAAAACAATAGTTCTTTCGTGTTTTTTTTTTTTTTTTTTTTTTTTTTACAATGTTTTCTTAATGTCCTCAGGTAAATACATGTACCATGAAACACATAATTTAGCAAGAAAAGATGAGAATTTAGCCGCCAGCAACGTTTGAAACTGCCCCTACGCAGGCTGCGCCTATTGAAATCACAGCCCATTTTTTTAGGGTTAGGAGGGACGCCGGTGAGAGTCTAGCCTCAAACTCGGTGACTGGGCTCGAAAACGGTTTGTTGCCCCTGGGGTCGAGTGTTTTTTTTTTTTTTGTTTTTTTTTGGAAAGCACCTTTTTAAAAAAAGTGTTTGTGAGTGCGGGTGCTTTTTATTTATTTATTTATTTATTGTACCCTCAGGGCCCGAGGGCATTACAGAGGGGAGTGGGTTACAAAAGGAAAATCACTAAAAAACTAAATGACAACCTAAGAGTAGAAACACGAACAAAAGAAATTTTAACTTAGAAAAGTGGTTAAACAACGCTTAAACATGATGGCATCTGTTACAGACACAACTGACGATGGAAGGTGGTTCCACGTGATTGTTGTTTTGGGGATGAATGAATTATAAAAAGTAGTGGTTTTACAAACAGGTAGACCGGTTTTGTGTTGATGATCGACGCGTGGCGAGACATATGAGGGAGGAGTTAGTAATTTGGAAAGCACCTTTCCAAAAAACACTCGCCCCCGGAGGCAACAAAACCGTTTTCGAGCCCAGTCACCGAGTTTGAGGTTAGACTCTCACCGGCGTCCCTCCTAACCCTAACCGAGTGGACTGTGATTTGAATAGGCGCAGCCTGCGTAGGCGCAGTTTCAAACGCTGCTGGCGGCTAAATTCTCGTCTTTTCCCGCTATATTTTGTGTTTCATGGTACATGTATTTTCCCGAGGACATTGAGAAATCATTGTACCCCATTTGAAAAACACAAAAAAAACTGTGAACTATTTTTGTTGGGTACGCGCGCGACAGAACGAATGCGACTGGAATGTATAGTTCTAGTTATTTGTGTGTTTTTTGTTGTTTTATTTTTCTTACGAGAAGTTTTTACGGCGCCGAGGGATTCGCCGCATGTGAAACGACAAAGCGCTTTGCTGTCAAAAATAAATTGTAGCAAAAGAGGGCCGAAAGGCATGCATTTTTCACGCTCACAAATAACGTGTTTACCGATGGACAGGACACGGACACACAATTGACGAAGTGTTAATATTCGAACAATATATCGTACGTACCACACGATGCAGCGTTATCCGAAAAAAAATTATGTGAGCTCTAATAACACAGTCACAGTCGACGACAGTCACATCTTGACGATCGGACATAATCCGAGATGACTTCGTTTTGGGGCACGTTTTGGGGAGAGCTTCTTTTTTTTCACAACCGCACCAAGGCAAAGGAACGAACGCGACTGAAGGCCCGTTCACACTCTTGCGACCGACTTCGACCGAAAGAGACCAGACAGGTTTTCAAGCCTTTTGCGACTTCTTAGGACCGGATCCGATGCAGCGGAGCTGGTCCTAAGAAGTCGCAAAAGGCTTAAAAACCGGTCTGGTCTCTCTCGGTCGAAAAAGTGTGAACGGGCCTTGACCCGTTTCCCACCCCAACCCGGACAACTATTTTTGGAGACGACTCAGGATTCTACGCGGATTATCTGTAAGAGGGGGGGGGGGGGGGGGGGGGGGGGGACAATGTTTGCAAAACCGCGTCCAGGGTCTTCGACGTCCTTCACCTCCTTCGTTTCCCGTGAATGTAAAGCAGAAAATCTTGAATGGCAGGCACTTACCAGCCTTATTTCTCACAATGGAAGATAACACAAAAAGGGTACGCAGCACGCATTAAAAAAAATTAAGTGGAAATTTTCAAGAGGGGCGAGAAAACGTCGAATGCAAACCCGCAAAAACGTAGCTAGAGAACCGCACTGAGTGGGTCTTCACAGTCCAAGAGAGGGGCAGAAAATTTCTAGCTGATAGAGGGCGCGAGAGTCGCACCAGCCGCATCAGCATCAGCAACATGGCGGCGGCCTAGGAGCATTTTTTTGGCAAGGTGTATACATCCAGGGCCCCGAAATTTGAGATCATGATGGTCATGGTGATGATAATGAGGACGACGACAATGATGATGATGGTAATTTTTGTCAAAAAAGAAAAGTTTCAGTAAGAGAAAAAGCCCACCACACTTTATTAAAACGTCCCCGCTCAAAAGTCTAGAAATGTACAAAGTTAGCGCGATATATTTTAACAAATACAATCAGTATCAATACAATCTTATGTATTCCCCTTTGCACGTGAATGACACTAAGGCTGAAAATGAGCTGGTCCAATCAAATCTAAAAAAAAACACGCTACATCACTGCGTTATTCGCGCGTATGTGCACGCCTTCAATCGATCAGAACCATTCAAGAGACAATGCGCAGAAATCCCTGTGTCTATGGCTCCCAAGGAGGATGGAAGGGTAGGAGAGGGCATGACGCCAGCCGCGTAGCCTCCACAAGCCACGCTCCCTTGACGCCTCGCCTCTTTCTCATTTTCCTCCTTACTCTCCTCACTTACCAAATCAACGTGACCACATCACGTGGCCGTAGCTAGCCTTCGTCTAGCTATGGGGTACTAGAATACACCGCAGTCTAGCCTTCGATCTTATAAAACCTACCGGACGGAGCGCGCGCAAGCCCGCAAGGAGGCCTTCTACAATCAACCATTCATCTCACACGTGACATGTCACGCGCACCAATTGCCAGATAGATCTACAGTCACGTTGGCCACAACATGGTTTAAACTTTTTATGACTAGGCTTCACCAATATTACAACGTGCCGCCTCCTAGTAGTTCTAACCTCCTTGGTGGCTCCTCATACCATAGACGTTCCACGCAGCAAGTGGCTCTTGAAAATGATTGCCACATGTGTTCTCCCTAGGCAGGACCGTGCCCTGGGGTAGGCTGCATACAATGCTTTCTCGAAACAGACAGTTTTAAGTGAAGCATATGATGCATGCACGTGTGCCAAGTGGGACACGCATCCAGGCAGTCGTAAATTGAGCGGTTCTAAGGTCCGTGTCTGGTTGTAATTTGAAAGAGAAAAAAAGTGGATCAAGCGATTGTCAATGTTCCCCTATCCCTGCCCTATCCAAAGATCAAAATAACAAGCAAAAAAAAAAAAGGCACTAACCAATAATTTTTTTTTTTTTTTAATCCGAAACGATTGAAAACGATGCCGGGACATTACCCTCAAAATTCGAAACTTGGCAATTCAGTATTTCTGAGGTAAAAAAAAAAAAAAAAAAAAAAAAAAAAAAAACAATTTCCAAGTGCCGAATTCGAAGTTCCCGGGCGATCCGCGCCAGTGTAGTGACGTCAAATTTTGCGGTCTCCCGCGAGTCGACTTTCTTTCGCACCTCCGCTCCAAACCACCGCGACCCGAAGCGAGGAGGTGAGGAGCGGGATAGAAGGGCGCCGGCGGACCGGGAAAAAACGGTTTCTTCGTCCGGTTCCCCGACTCACCGATCATCCTCTGCTCGAGCGCAGCCAACTTTTCCGAGGGCGGATATAAATCCAGGAGGCGACATCACACCGGACTCTGATTTTGGGTATTTTAAGAAGGGCCGTAGTGCGTTCGCAATTGCGTTAAAAAACATGCTTTACGATTGCCGTTATTAGATGTTATAGAAATGTCGCCTACAAAGCTTCTAAATTTCATGATTTTCGACGTCACCTATCAAAAGAAGTGAGGAGGTAAGGAGCGGGAGAGACAAGCGCCAAAAATAAAAAGGCGCGCGCGCGCGTGTAAAAAAATTTTTCTTGCAATGCGTGTTTTTTTTTTTTTTTTTTTCCGTGTCTATGATTACAATTTGCATCGTTTTGGAGAATACAAAATACGGCCTTTAGGGTGTCAGTGCCCCTTTAAGCCAAATATTGAGGCTTCAAAACAGCCCACTGCCACCCAGAAAGTACGAACATTCAGTATGACCCCCCCCCTTCGAAATATTATCGTTTTCTAACGACCAGCAAAAAAAAAAAAAAAAAAGAAAGAAAAGTGTTGTTGCATACTTCGTTTTATCCTGTGTCGAACCGCAGCGGAAGACACTAGGGGCCGCCACAGCCAATCAAGCGCAAGTTCAGAAGTGACGTCGCCTGGCTCCCCGGGCGTGTATTGGTGCGTGACGATACCTCTGGTTGGCGCTTGATTAGCTGTGAAAGCACCTCCTAGCCTTCCATTTTGGTTCAACACGAGATGAAACGATGTATGGTCGGCGCTGGAAAAAGTAAAATGACCCGTAGAGGAGAATTCCTCTAAAGCAGGGTTGCCAGGTAGTTTCTAGCTGAAACCGCCAAAAGCCAGACGGCGTAGCCCAAAAGTAGCCAAATACAAGAAATTTATGTAGCCCAAGAGTAGCCATATTCTGCAGAGCCCAAAAAATTGCGCGCTTGAATGTGGGAGCTCAATTCGAAGACACTGCGTCTGCATATCTAGGGTTTAGGAGTAGCTTGCAAGATCTACATCTTGAAATGTATTGAACGTTTTATTTCAAACACAAAAGTACAAAAATTTTCCCCACGCGTTTTTGAAGTCGCATAGTTATGAAGCACACGCTCGTGCCCGGCTTTTCCGCCTCATACATGATTTCCGTGTTAAAACGGGCAAACCTTCTTCAGTAGGGTTGGTGTCCTTACAGAACTCGTTCTTCCCAAGGAAAGCACACTTTACATAGAGGACGCATTGAAGAGTTGGAAAGAACAGGTTCTACCTTAGGACTGACTTTGTGAGAGACACGTGACTGAATACTCTCTCCACGGCGGCATTCGACATGCGCAGTGTCTGGAGCGCGATGGCAAGCTTGGATAGCAACGGAAACAGGGCTGCTCCTGCGCATTGATCTTGGCCATGTTCGGAATATTCATTGTCCCGAATTTGTTGTCTTTTGTTATGGCTCATTGTGCTTTAAGAAACTTCCATGTTTCGTGGAAAAGCCTCCTTCGTTATATCCGGTACAGCACGCGTTATCGGGCGACATAAAATTCTGCAGGATGTCTTGAGTTGCATTTAGTATCATTTTCCCTCGGATGGTGTGCTTCCTGTAGGAGGATGGTGGGAAACTCGAGGAACGAAGAGACGCCAGTAGTAGGCAGAAAGAACTTGGGAGCATAAAATAAGCCACAATTACCACGAAAGCGATGTCGTCGGAGCTGAACCTATGTCACGGTAACTCACTTGAGCTAATAGGTTTTGGCACCACGCTCACGAATCTTCACGCAAAAAATCCATAAAAGAGGGAATTCAGAAAGGGTGGACTGTCGCCTTGTGTCCATGCTGAAGTATCTTTTGTGCAACTACTCTAAACCAAGCAAAAAAAAATATATATATATGTGCCGCGTTAGGATTTGAAATAGCCCAAAAATAGCCACATAGCCAACCGCCAAATTTCGACGCCAAATGCATGACAAGGTAGCCCAATTTGGCTATTAATAACCCAACCTGGCAACCCTGCTCTAAAGAAGCCGACAGGAATTTGATGCCACTAGTGCTTCGGGCGCGCTGGTGACGACTGGCAACTGTCCCAAGCCAAACTGATTTTCGACCAAAGCGGTCCTTTGACAGACCAGCAACAAACACTCAAGCAAAGCGAAAAATGCCTCTTTTCTGGGGGTGCTTTCGCACCCTACGAGGGAGAAAGGGCTACCCAAGCGAGGGCCCCCCGCGGTCCCGCCCCCTTCAGGTATGCCCCCCCCCCCCCCTTTAATCCAGCGCTGTCGTCCGGTGGCTTCACTCGAGCTGCAGCGCAGCGACCAGGCGAGACCGGTGACTGGAAGCTTTCGAAACTCCCGCAAAAAGTTTCACGTAGGCGCCACCTAGCGAAGTGAAAAAAGAGCTTTAAGTAAAAATAAATTGATTTCCACCTGCGTGCAAGTTAACTTATTCTTATGTATACATATTTTGCGTTGTCGAGCTCGCCTAACTCGCCTAACTTATTAACATATAATAAAACTAGATACACGAACAAAAAGAATACGTCATAGAAAATATTTTTACGCCATGAGAGTAAGAGTGGCCAACTGCGAGGGTTTCAAGTGGAGCAAACAAACATGCCCCGGTGGCGTATTGTGAGACCCCCCCCGGCAGCGTATTGTGAGACCCCCCCCGGCAAAGCCCCGCGAGAGAGAAAAGAAGGAGGGAGAGGAGGAAAGGGAGGAGGGATGAATACCGCGATTGGCTGGCGCAGTCACGTGGTACGCGCGCGCTACGGGCTGTTCTAAGCTGCGTGCAGCCCCCCTCCCCCCCGCTACCGCCGACGCGAGCAGACCCGCTGCCGTTTTGTTTTGGAGTACTCCACGCCCCAGTCGAAAAAGTGCATTGGTGCAGTCCTAGATATTGGAAGGTATCGTTTGTGTGAAACTGGATAACATACGCGCACAGGTCTCAATGCTGACTGGGCAGCTACGCTACGGCCGTTTTATGCTTTCTGCCGTAACGTTCGCGTACTCCAGGGCGGAAGGGTGTGTTTAGGCCTAAGGACCCGTGACCGCTGCCAGCGTTCCGAAGTCATTTACGGCCTGGAAATAAACCCAGCTCGTTTGGCTTTCGCTAAAACGTCCAGTGTAGCTAATGTTTTATTTCATTCGAACGACGCGCCGCTGCGGTGTTGTGTAGTCTGCCCTACAGCGATGCCCAACTCGCCGCTTGGCAGCATTATTCACGGGTGTAACATCATTCGCCCGTTGCTGGCCTCAACAGGAATCGCGCCAGGTACGTATGAGACGCCAACGGAGCACAAGCGGTGATCTGGACCGCGAGTGCACGTCTGAATTGTGCTTTGCATATACACTGTCACGCCTCTGCAAGAATCAATCGCGCTCCCCGCAGCTAGTCGAAATGGAGAAGTGCATTGTCAAGCCTGTAACCCTGCGGCGAAATTGATCTATACCCGATGTCAGCTTTTTTGTGCTCCACTGGAAACGGTACTAAAGCGTGAACGCAGCTGCTTCGACCAGTGCTTTTTTTTTTTTTGCGCGATCACTCGAGGGGCTGAAGCATGTCCGCGGGCAGCGTGCACGCACTCGTACACCCACAGTGGAGTGACGCGAAGTGACGTAGCGATTGTTACAAATTTAGCGAAGGAAGCGGGCAGTGAGAAAATATTCCACAAGCCGACTGGCCATCTACTGTCATCGTCCTCACCTGCAGCGACGACTGGGCACGTGTGTGAACGAATTGGTTGATGTCAAGGGTCGTCCTCGCTGTGCTTACCAATTAGCCTCTGCAATGTGATATGCCCACATGCCCACTGTTATGCGTACGCATGCTGCAGACAGCAGGTGTCAGATTTGTCCTAGCTATGCTTACCTCAGAATATCTTCAAAGGATTGTATTCACACATGTCCGCAAGCCTCGGATAGTTTTGCCCGAGTGACTTGGAGCCTGTGCTCGACACAGGGGGGCTATGTTGCACGTTTTGGACTCCCAGAAGACTAGGGAGAAGGAAGTGACGTAGGTGTGAATGAACGTGTCTTGGCAACTTCTGCAGATACTGTCATCAGCGACTACACCAATCAACATCCAGCGAGCATCGTTGACGTCACTTCCTTCTCCCTAGTCTCCTGGGAGTCCAAAACGTGCAACATAGCCCCCCGGTGCGAGGGCTGGCTTTGCCTGCCTGACCTCCATCTTTCTTTGCGACTACAAAAAGCTGGCCAAACTGGCACCTGGCATTGGTGAATAGGTAGTCTAGACATAAAGGGAAACCGAGGTCAGCCAGCGTGAACTTTGCTTCAGCAACAGGGTTTCAAAATGCAGCCGCAAAAAGATGCACTACATGTTGGGCACATTGCCATTGACGTTTCTGTTTCCAGCAGCTACAAAAATAAGCACTCTCATCTCAGTTTGTCCTCTTTTCCAAACTTGGTGATGTTAACCACTTGCGAGGTTCCATCAACCCAAATTTCCACTACAGAATACTGACACTTCTGGCTGCATGACCTCCACTGGGCCATGTGCAGTCAAATCATGGAATGCCTAATTTTTCTGAAACCAGTAGGGAAAATATACGAGGCAAGACATTCTCAGATGATCAGCATGGTCGACTATATATGCAGCAGACCCGACAACAAAACTCCCTGCACACAACTTTAGAAATCCATCCATTTATTTCAGGCACATTGCACTTGCGAGCAGGCAAGCACGAAAGCAAATTTACATCACGAGCACTGGCAGTGCAACACAAGGCGCGCAAATACGCCCAACAAAAAATATGAAGCATAACGAAGAACTGTGGGCTAGTACTGTAGAAAGTTGTTAAAGATTGGTGCACAACCTGTCTGCAAGGGAAGCTTGAGAAGTAGTGAGCCTATTTTTGATGGGACTGTCACATGCAAATGGCCCTTTATTATTTCTCTGCAAAGTCTCCTTTGAGTGTTATGCACTTCTAGTGGAGCCCACCCACTGAGAAAAAAGTAATTTCTCTTGGTCCTCACACCACTCACGTGCAGCGTCTATGACGGCTTCCTTGCTGGAGCGGCTGTCTTTACAGATCTTGTTTGAGCGCAGGGAATAGATGAAAGTCCGATGGTGCCAGATCCAGTGAGTAGGGTGCCAAGGCATAAGAGTTCTAAGTCACATTCATGGAACTGTGGGGCAGGTAGTGAGACAAGCTGGAATGTCTTGGAGGAAAGTCACATCGCCCAAGTTTTCTGTGATGTTTCTCGACAATGGTGGCTCACAATTTTACAACATGCCAAGCTCGATGGATTGCTGTTAAAATGATGTGGGAAAAGTAAAACTACACACTGGCATGGTTCTTTTCTAATGTGCTTGCTTATTTTTAAGCAGGCTCACTACTTGTCAAACATTGCACATATGAATCCAATGAGAGGGGTAATCATTTTTAAGTAGCCATCAAAAAAGTGAACACTATTAGTGGTCCCAGTAAACAAGAATGAAGAGGAAGGAGTAGTAAACCTTAGTTTGTAGACAGCGGTCAGAGCCCCATTCCTTCCTGTGTGTGTTTGTGTATTTTGCACAAGCCAATGCATATAACAGACACGTACCAACTAGTTTAACCCATCCCCATACCTATTAGTGTAAAATAACATTGAAAGTTTAAACCATGTGTACTTGGGGTCAAGAATGATGATCGTGGTCGCTGTTCTAGTGCTTAGAGCGTCTGCCCATTCCAAGTGCCCAACCCCAAATTTTATAACATTTGAAAGAAAGAAAAAAAAATGTGCACAGTACACATATATACATGTTAATATGATGACCTAACAAGCACCCATCCCCCAATGGTTTGTGACTATCTCAAAATTTTGAGTGGGCACTTGCTCGGTAGGTAGTCTGCCACATGAAATCGAATACTTCTAGCCTCTGAATTTGGGACGAAGACCATCTGTATGCTATATAGAAGCTGCCCACCAGGAAAAAGATAGCCAGGGCTGGTCAGATATACTCGAAAACCTATTCTGGAGCAGAAATACTGCAATACATGTACTGCGAGGATAAAATACAAAAACAGATACAATTGTCTTCACAAGTGCAGCAAGAAAGCATTCTACAGGGTGATACAAGGAGACGCCAGGCTCTTTAAATCGACCGGAAAATTCGCTTTCTTAACCTATCGCTCTACGACTTTGTGCAGCGTTGCCCACGGATGGTGCATTTTTTTTGTAAAATTTGCAAAGAGCGATTTTACCTGAGGAAAAAGTAAAGAAAGAAAAAGGCTTAGCTCCTATGGAAACGCAGCGACACCACTGGTCTGCAAACAACAGAGCGCCGTTTCGCATGGAGGTAGGAAGCTTGTGGAGGAGACACGACGCCCCCAACGATGAGCAAAAACCAAGAGACGCTTGTGGACGAAAAGGAGAGCTGGCTCAACAGCTGTCCAATAGCATCTCTTGGTTTTTGGTTATCATTGGGGGCGTGTCCCTCCACGCTTCTGGCTTCACCCCTGGTAACCTCATGTCGCCTCCAGAAGCTTCCTACTTCCATAGACAAGAAAGGACACCTTTAGAGGCTGTTGTAAAATAAAAAGAAGAGAACTTGGAGATGCCCGAGCAGGAAAGAAAGAGTGGCAAACGACTTTGAGGACGAGCCGAGACCGAGGCACCGGCCCCTTTCTAGGAAACCGCGAAGAGGGACGGGGAGCCGCAAGGAGAGCGCGCCCCACTGTGGGGTCATAAATGACGAGCCCCCCTCTTGGACCTTGCTTTGTGCGGGCCACTTCTCCCTTCTTGTTTGACCGACGGTCGAAGGTGAACGTGCCTTCGCTCGCTTTACTTGAATCAGTTTTCACTAGAAATAAACCATGTTCTGTTACACTAAAAAACAATGAGTCCTTTCCCTAATTCCACACTGTTAAAAAGTTGGTGCCGAAACCCGGGAATGAAGGAAATTAGGACGTGACTTCCAACGCAGAACATCCAACGACAGAAAAGGGAAAAAGACGAACGAGAAGAAGGCAGGAGCCATCTTGGATTCGCCAACGGCTGAGGCAACGAGCTCCGGACCATGGAACAACTCAAGGGGAAACGAACTGCCCTGCAAACACAGGTGACCAAACTCCTTTCTGAAATTGATTCATACATCAAAAGCAATGAGAAAAACGAAAAGAACCTCAGCATCTTTTCCGCAAGGCTTGGTGCCCTCCAAGCCCAACTGAACGAGGTGGACGCCGCCATCGAGCCACTGGTGCCGGAAGAAGCCGAGCAAAAATTTGTGCAGACAATTGAATACAATGATCAGGTCCTCACCTATATTGCAACATTTCAGGAAGAGTTGAAGGAAGTCCGAGCAAGGGCACCACAAAATTCGGATTCATCGGCGATGCACAACAACGGAAACGCGACAACGACTGCCTGTCGAGTGAAGCACCTGAAGCTCGAGCTGCACAAGTATGACGGCAAAAGCTTCTCCTGGCAAGAGTTCTGGGAGCAGTTCGAGCAAGTAATACCTTCGACAAGTTCGGGTACCACAGGGCTGCGGTGACCGGCGAGGCGTCAAGTGCCATCAGGGGTTTGCCTCTCATATCACGGTGCTACGAGGACGCGGTGCTTCTGCTGAAGAAACGCTTCAGAAATGAGGACATCCTCGTTCAGACACACATGCAGAAGCTCCTAGATCTACAGCCAGTGCGAAACGCCGACGACGTCCGGGGTCTCCGTTGACTCTACGACACCATCATCTCCCATCTCCAAAGGCTGGAGGCACTCGGACAGAAGCATCAGACCTTTGGTGCTCCTCTGTTTCCAATGGTTTACCGTGCACTGACAAAAGAAATCTTGCTGAATTTTAACAGAACGATCGTGAACGAGCAGGCATCAAACGTGTCGACGCTGGACGCTTCAGCTGGTGGGATGTCCACGAGATTTGAGGACTTTCGGGAACGGCCGATGGAGACAAGCACCATTGAACGAGGTATCGTGCCACTAATCTCACAACTGCTTGCCTTTTTGAGAGTCGAAGTCCAGAACCGCGGGAACCTAGCTACACAACAAGCTATAGGCACGAGGCAACAGCCACGTGGATTAAGGGCAGAGAAGAAAAACGAGAAGAAGGGAAGTCCTGAAGAACGCTATCAATCCTCCGCAGCATTACTGCATCAATGAACGAAACTTGATAGCTGTTTCTTCTGCAAAGAAAAAACCGTGCAACAGCTGCCTGCCCTGCTGAACCCAAAGAGCCCGTGCCACTCTGTCCGTCTTTCTTTTTAACGGGCAGACGACTGACGACGCAGCCAAGCATAGGGAGGAAACATGTCTAAGGTGTTCACACCAACCTTCGCAGGTTTTGGACCCACCGACAGATGACAACGGAAGCCTTCTGGCGCCGATGGAGCCAAGAGTACATGGCGGAACTGAGGAATGTGCAAAGCCAGAAACAACGCCAAGAAAAACTGCTGGAAGGGGGTGATCTGGTTCTTCTTCGCAACGGCCTGCGACCCCGACAGCAGTGGGGACTCGCTAGGATTCAGCAGGTGTTTCCGGGAAGAGACGGCAAAGTATGATCATGCCTGCTCAAGATGCCCAGAGGGTCAACGCTCAAAAAACCTATAGTACAGTTATTGCACCCTCTTGAGATCGCATAACGGGACAAAAAAAAAAAAAAATGACGCTGTCATTTTGGGGGGAACGTGTTGTAAAATAAAAAGAAGAGAACTTGGAGATGCCCGAGCAGGGAAGAAAGGGCGGCAAACGACTAGGACGACCCGAGATTGAGGCACCGGCCCCTTTTCAGGAAACTGCGAAGAGGGACGGGGAGCCGCAGGGAGAGCGCGCCCCACCGCGGGGTCATAAATGACGAGCCCCCCTCTTTACCCACGCTTGGGGGCCACTTCTCCCTTCTTGTTCAAACGACGGTCGAAGGTGGACGTGCCTTCGCTTGCTTTACTGAAATCAGTTTTCACTCGAAATAAACCATGTTCTGTTACACTAAAAAACAATGAGTCCTTTCCCTAATTCCACAGGGGCGTTCCCACCGACCGCGAGCTCTACTTTTGGCTTCACTTGGGATTTTCTTGTTTGGCCGCCTTGAGTTGGTATGTCGCCTCCTATTTCTTGCTATTTTCATAGTTGTTACCATTACTGATATCGATGAGTATGCATTATTTAACCAGATTCTAGAGCAGATTCTGTTCCCGCAAGTGTGGGAAGCATTGTTTCATAATTTATGATAACGCACCAGTAAAGCATATCATACAACACCAAAGCAAGTCTAAATATGTTGTTCAACTTGTATTTCTACGTGATTGCGCAGCAAGGTCTTACATGCTACAGCCAGCACGCCCCGCCATTTATAAAAAGCAGACGCCCCTCAGTAGAACTTCTCAATTAAAGAAAACAGATTATACAATCCGAGTTCTAGCACAATTTGCAGTTCAGCCTTTACAACTAATAAGCTCACATGCATTTTTATTTTTGCAGATTTAAACATGCGCGCTACAAGCAGCGAACACACTCGTGCCTACCGACACGAGGGCGTGAAAATTGCAAGGTTTTGCATTACAGCAGCTGAATTCCGTTATTCGTTCTACCTGTGATGATGATGGACTTTGAGATTTTTTACGTGCGAGGTGGACAGATATGAGACACCGAGAACTGCATTGACAACATCGACGTGCTTCGCGTCACTCTCACTAGTGACCGAGATACTTACCAGTGGCTGGAAAGCTACCTCCAAGCTACGAATATGTCATGGATCATGGACTGGGAACTTCCTAACCCAACAAGGTAATGGAAAAACTTTGCCTACTTTCCCTGCTCATATGTCACAGACCATACTTTGTGTTAATATTGTATGAATGTTAATGGGTTACACGGCCACCATTAGGAACTTCTAATTGGTTCCTTTGACACATGCTGGTCGTGATGAGGCCCCTCCAGGCTCGTCTGCGGTTGCTGCACCCCCTCAAAACGGCCCTCGGATCGTATGAAAGCGTGGCATAGTCGACTCATGGGATGATATTCTCTGTACATGCTAAAACTTGCACAATGTTTTTGTTCTGCAGCACCTTGGCAACTGTCAATTATCTATCTACATATCTGTTACAGTCTCTTTAACAGGCAGTAGCTGAAAAAGAGGATGGAACTTTGCAAGGAGAGGAAAGTAGTGACACATGAGGAACAAAGAAAGGATGAATATTAGCTGGTCCTGAACGGGTTGTTAGTAAAAGATACACCATGATACTTTCTTTCAAAGGATGCTGCTGACATACTCCAGCAGATTCAATAAGAACAGTGGCGGTACCATTGCCTGGAGCAGGTGCTGTTAGAAATGAAGCGCACAAGGAGCTGCAGGCGATTCCTTTGCACCTGGTTTGGAAGCGGCCTACAGCAGTGCCAGGAAGCACGGGCGATGCATCAAGGTGCAGCCCACAGAGATTGCCAGGTGTCGACCGGACATCACTAGAGGCGCAGGTCCAGTGTCCGCCGGCAGCCCTTCCAAAGGCTCCGGCACCAAGAGGAGCAAGCAGGTACATGATCTGCACTTCCGCATCAAGAGTGGGTGCCTCACGTCAAGTACCATGGAACCGGACACTAAACAGGAGATTGGCAAGAACACTGTTGTCACCTCCGACCATAGCTGCCTCAACTTCTCACAGACACTTTTTTTTTTTCTCTTTACCTACCGTGAAATATTAAGAATCTGCCCATGCAACAATAACCCCCCACCCCCACTTTTTGCAACATTTGCAAAATAGGTTAAGGATATTTTTGTACAAAGTTAAAGGGGCCCTGCAAGGACTTTTTTACTGGTTTTTAATTTGCACCAAACCTGAGCACACTGAATGTAGTAACTTAGTTAAACTTTCTTTTTATCAAAATACACTTTATTTTAATAGTTATAGGAAAATTAAAATGACAAAAACAAGCAAACAATAACGTTCCTCATGATGTCCTTGGCTGCTTGAGTGGCCGTGAACTAGAAGAGGGGTAGTGAGCTCGGCGAGCGCTCACGGCTGCCGCACTCCGTGTCGACAGCGCGAGGGCGCCACCAAAGCACGTTCTGAATAGGTTGTACGCAGCAGGCAGCCAGAGCGGCTCTCATTGCATTTGCTGCGTGATTAAACACTAATTCGGCATGACACTTCATTGGCTACAAATGACAGCAACATGGGGTAAGGATCAGTTCAGAATGGGAGCCACTTCGCACTGCAATACCGCCAAACAGCCAAACCGCAAGACAGAGCTTCTCGCCGAAGGCCTTCGAAACGCTCGGAGCCGGTCGGATCCTCCTGTCCATACGACCGCAGCGCCGCCTCGTACATCCGGGACCTTTCCGTGTCGGTGCCACTGCTTGGTGGCGGGTATGTCAACAGGTCATTTCTTGTTTCCGTACTTTATAAACTGCATTCGTTTCTTTTCTGACCTAAAATACTGAACAAAAACTATTTTTATAAATAATTAAAATGGTTCGCGCCACTTACATTTTGTATTTCGACTAAAAAGAAGCTTTTAGCGGCTCTGACCAGTAGTAAGCCCAGGACCAAAGACGTCGCATTTTGCGCGCTTTCGGTACTGTGGGTCGCTCCCGTCGGCGAAGGAGGTTTCCGCGTCGTCCGGTTAAAATATGGCGCACTGATATTTAGTTACTCTCCCCGTGCCCGCTGGCTTGCCCGAACTCCAAGAGACTTAGAAACCGCAAAAAAGGTAGACGGTTAAATATGATTGCAGGGCCCCTTTAAGTACAAAATAAGCGATTTGATAACAGTATCCAACATAAGGAAGGTAACACAGAGAAGGGGACAGACAACAACAATGACTTCTAACTTGCAACAACATTTATTGGCCTGAAGTTACCATATATAGGAGAAGGAAAAAGAGGTGAGGGTGAAACATTACTTTTTTTTCTCTTATCACTGTGGCAGCTTTCACTTTCCCCTTTTCCCTCCTTCACCTATATATGTGAACTTCGGGTCAGTAAATGCATTTGCCAATAGACAATATATGCGAAATGCATAGTGCCATCTAGTGAGGCGCCGAAGAGCATGCTCTGTCTCACTAGTTGGTTTCGGTGCTGGCAAAGGCCAGGGTGCAAAAGCGTAGTTCTGAAAAATCCTTTACTCGCACAAACATTCGCGCAGAGAAAGCGCTTTCGAAAACCAGAAGCCCAAGCCCGTGCCCGCGCCTTTGCCGGCACTCAAAGCCAAATTTCAAGCTGAAGTTTATGTCTGCCATGTTGGTTGCGGCGAGAAACCAGCGACCGGTGTGGCAATAAGAATGTACATGCGCAAGAAAGGCGTCAAACAATACTAACCCTTAGCTCGCAGGTGTGAATGAGGAGCGATGAGAATGAGCAGTAGGCCAAAATTGCTACCGACAACGCTATGAAAGTGACAAACAGCAGAGAAATCTCGACGCAACAAAGATGGCAGCGCACAGTGTTGCCAGGCGTTCAAACAATTTCGCATATTGTCTATTGGAAGTCATTGTTGTCCATCCCCTTCTTTAAGTAACCTTCCATATGTTGGACACATATTTTTTGCATATTGATGACCTATGAAACACCCATCCCTAAATTCTGAGGAAATGTCTAGAAATTTTGAGTGGCCGCTTGCTCAGGATTTCACGGTACACGGGTTTATGTTGGCAAGTCATGCCTATATGTGGTTTTGTTTGCTGTAGTTTCTTATCAGTGTTTTACGGTAGTGTCATAGCTGGTATTGGAAGACACTTCACTCTCTGCTTCTCTACAAGCCCCTGCCTCAAGTTACGCAGCAAAGTCATAGCGCTATCTGCTTTCCTTCGCAAGGGTTTGTGTGGGGTGACAGAAGAGGTTGTCGCTCTTACCATCCAAAATGGTATGCCCCCTCCCCCCACCTCAGCCAATGTCATGAAACAGACAATGCACAGGGGCATCTCTATGAAATCATTTTTGCACCAGCGACTTTAAGCCTGTGCATAACACTTGTGGCAGAGGCATCTAATGAATTCTTCACCTATTGTAAGAGTCTGTGGTTTGTTAAAGGGGCCCGGCAATCATATTTAAGCATCTACCTTTTTTGTGGTTTCCACATCTTGACAACTGTTTCAATCACTTATGAAAGTAGCTTTTGTTCAGTATTTTAGATCAGAAAAGAAACAAATGCAGTTTATAAAGTACGGAAACAAGAAATGACCCGTCGACATACCCGCCACCAAGCAGTGGAAAAGGCTGCGCACACTAAAAAAGGGTAGTGGGATGAGGCACGAACGAGCAGTGAGTTACAAAGGTCCCGGATGTACGCGGCGGCGCTGTGGTTGTATACCGGCTCGAGGATACAACCGGTTCCGAGCGTTCTGAAGGCCTTCGAAGTAGGTTTCGCTTGCGGTTTGGCCGTTGCGCGGTATGGCAGCGCGAAGTGGCTCTTGTTCTGAACTGATCTTTACCGTATGTTTGCTGTCGTTTGTGGCCAATGAAATGTCATGCCGAATTGGTGTTTAATTGCGCAGCACATGTATTGCGAGCCACCCTGGCTGCCCGCTTCATATCCAGAACATGCTTTAGTGGCGTCCTCTTGAGCCGTCAAAACGGAGTGCGGCAGCCGTGAGCGCTCGCAGAGCTCGCTACCCCTTCTCTAGTTCACGGCCACTCAAGCGACCAAGGACGTCATGAAGGAGGTTATTTTTTGCTTGTTTTTGTAATTTTAATTTGCCTATAACTTCTAAAATAAAGCGAAATTCGAGTTACTACGTTCAATGCGCTCAGGTTCGGTGCAAATTAAAAACCAGTAAAAAAAGTCCTTGCAGGGCCCCTTTAAGAGTGCAACTATCTTTCGTCTGGACTGGTAGGAAGTTAGCGTAAGCACACACATGCTGTGATTTCGGGTCTTAACATGGAAGGTGTTATAGGGCTTGCTTCCAAGTCTAGGGCATGATAAAAACAATAAACACGGCTGGTAAATTTAGCGGGCGGGTGGAGGTGTAAATAGTCAGTGTACATCAGTTTTGTTAGATATGATCAGAGTAATATGTTGTTCAAAATGTAACCAGCTTTTGTGTGGGCTAGCGAGGGCGTAACATTAATGAAGTGTGATTTTTTAGCAAAGAGTCCTACCATCCTCCTGCTGATGGGAGGCCAAAGAGTAAGCATATTCGGTTGTGCGATTTTTGTATTTGTTGCTAAAGGTGCAACAATCGTCTCTGCTAGGTCAGCTTGTTCAATGGGCTTTCAACACGTTGGCTGGATTCGCTCTTGTACAGGCGGCATCAAAATGAGCTGGCTTGTCGCCACACCGGCCGGAGTGGCAAAAATCTCACATGTGGTGCCACTGTCGCGATAGCACTGAGAGCGAGGCTGGAACGGACCACCGAGATTTCATGCATGGGCGAGGCTCCAAGGTTGGGAGAACTCGTTGCAGGGCCAGCTGTTGGTTTTGATGCATCATCACGCCTGTCATGTTTTCTTTGTTTACAATCAGTTGTTGTTGGCTAAATGCACAGCTTATCATTACCATTAACCTCCCCCTTGCATAAAATCACAGCAGCCTGTTCCAGTCTTGCTGTACACGGCTTATCCCGTCAGGGGTAAGCTGAATCTGGCCGTCGCTCCACCTCATTTTGATGCTGACTGTACCTGGGATGTTTCTGTGGTTACGGTACACAGCTTGCATGTGACGTCATTCTCAGCCATGCCAATATTTTATGCGCCGCGAGCGTTCGGTTCGTCGTGTTAGCTTCACATCACATAAGTTGTAGTTTGAAGAAACCACTAACTGGAACAATCTGTCAGTACCCAGCAATGGCGACACTTGCGAGCTATGTGGGAGCTGCAAGTGCACAGCAGGTGCTCAAGTGCTGTCAGGTTGTTCATTACACCACACGTTTAACGCTTAAAACTGCAGAGGTGCTGTGTACTATCAACTCTTGCCTCTCCCAGTTTGAAGCCCTTAATGTCAACAAAATTATGTCACACTCTTCTTTACTGAATCATTTGTTCAACTGTTCAGATGTCTTCTCTCTCTCTCTTCTTCTTTTTTTTTTTTTTTTTTTTTTTTTTTTTTTTCTTGTAGTAGGCAGAGCGCTAAAATTGTAAAGGAAATTCGTAGAAGCCTCAAAAAGGGATATAAGGTTCCGCTAAGAGACTTATTCCTTTTGCGTTGCTCACGCTAGCTACCATGATCCCCCACCCCTTGGCGCGAGTTCAAAGCTTTTTAGAAATTCAAACAAAACATTGTGTGCGTCCGTGCGCGCGAGCTTTATTGGGGAAGGTGTCATACGTACGTACATGAAGCTACGTCCACTGCTTTCGTTGCGCGAGCACTCGAGAAGCGGAAACACCTGCCTGGACACTGGGCACCCACTCTTACCTTCCCCAGAGCAAACTTTACGACTAGGCGATTAAACCGTATATGTAGAAGACACACTCCAAACCTTATACACCAACTCATGTTTACAAACAAACCGGAGCGCCTCTAGCGGACGCCACCGGCGCTGCGCCTGCGCGGTGGATGGTGGGCAAGAAGTCCGCCGTCGCCCATAAACAAACCATTGAATTGCGTTGTTGTCGGCGTCAGTGCGAGCCCCCGTGCTCTTTTTCGCGTTGAAATTGTTGATTCTACGTCCTCCTAACAATATCTGACTACTTGAGCGGCTTCAACAAAACTAACGAGGCAAAACTTTGCGTGAATAATGTGACGTGCGGCGATTCATTTCACGTGGACGCCGCAGAATGGGCGCTAAACCCTGACTCCCACGGTGAGATTCTGCACGCTATTTTCAGTCGCGACGTCGCTCGGACTGCAAAAGCGTGGACCGTAGCTGAGATGGTGGACGTCGATACTGAAAAACCCAAGTAGAATCGGGCATTACAAGTCGGTGATGGCCACTGGTAACAATGATCAACATCTTCTTGTATCTGTTTACACTTAGCCTACTTACCCCAACCAACCTTCAAAAGTGTTTTGAGGCCTGCACTTAGTAATTCTTATCGCAATTACCGGGTCAACGTTTGGTTACGGGCCGCTGTCGTTTGAACGAGCTGACGACAAAAAGCAGCTAAATTTGAAAGAGCAGACGACAGTTCGAACGGATGCGCAATGGAGTACGGGCAAGAAGCACCGCGTCCCGCGTCAACAAACCCTTCGAATGTCACGTTGTCGGCGTCTGTGTGAGTCTGCATACTCTTTTTCGCTTTGTAATTGTCGCTTCTACATCCTCATCGCAATGTCTTACCACTTTAATCGCCTGAGCGAAATTATCAAAGCTCGTTACGCCGCTTAACTTTCCATAAATAATTTTACGTGCGGCGATTCATTCGCATGAACGCCACAGAATGGACGCCAAAACCATGATGAGATTCTTCTAGCTATTTTCGGTCGCGACGTCGCTCGTGCTGCAAAAGTGTAGAAGGCAGCGGCGATGATCGACGTCGATACTGAAAATCGGAAGCGGGAACAGAGCAAGCGCAACAAGTCGGTGATGGCCACCGGTACCAATGATCAACATCTTGTATCTACTGTTTACACGGAGCCTACTTAAGTCTTTTGAGGCCTGCAATTACTTCTTATTGAAATCACTGGGTCAAAGTTTGGTCTACGGGCCGCTTTTGTTTGAACGAGCAGACGACAAGAAGCAGACAAGTTTGAAAGAGCAGACGAAAGTTCGAACGATCAGCCGGCCGTGTGAATTTGAAGACGCACTGAACCCGTGGGTGGTCCGGACAACTAGGAGGTTTCCTCTCGCTCATGTTGGAACAAAGCAAATACATCTGGCGACCACAAAGTATTGCCCGCACAAGCAATCGTAGTTCGACAGTGTCTGGTTTGCCCTATTTACGGCTACTATCCACGTTCTCGGACGAACGGAGGGGGCAAAAACACATGAAAACTGATCTTCAAACCTTTCCAGACTCTCTTGGTACAGCCCCCATCACAGCATTTTTACAAAAAGGCAGGTTTTTTGTCTCGTTTCTTCCAAAGGAACACAGGAATGCATGTCTGGCACGGCGACTTCTGCCCACCGCCCCAGACCGGAAGTGCGTCCGGCGCGCCACCACCGCGGCGTGACGTAGGAGAGTTGAGTTCGTGTATACACCAACTCAACTCTCCTACGTCACGCCGCGGTGGTGGCGCGCCGGACGCACTTCCGGTCTGGGGCGTTGGGCAGAAGTCGCCGTGCCAGACATGCATTCCTGTGATAAATGGAAGAAACGAGACAAAAAACGTGCCTTCTCGTCAAAATGCTGCGATGGGGGCTTTACCAAGACAGTCTGGAAAGGTTTGAAGATCAGTTTTCATGTGTTTTTGCACCTTCCGTTCGTCCGAGAACGTGGATAGTAGCCGTGAAAAGGGCAAACCAGACGCTGTCGAACTACGATTGCGTGTGTGGGCCGCAATTTGTGGTCGCCAGATGTATTTGCTTTGTTCTAATATGAACGAGAGAAAACCCCCAAGTTGTCCGGACCACCCACGGGTTCAGTGCGTCTTCAAATTCACACGGCCGCCTGATCGTTCGAACTTTCGTCTGCTCTTTCAAAGTTGTCTGCTTTTTGTCGTCTGCTCGTTCAAACAAAAGCGGCCCGTAGACCAAACTTTGACCCGGTGATTGCAATAAGAAGTAATTGCAGGCCTCAAAAGGCTTAAGTAGGCTCGGTGTAAACAGTAGATACAAGATGTTAATTATTGGTACCGGTGGCCATCACCTACTTGTTACGCTTGGTCTGTTCCCGCTTCCGATTTTCAGTATCGACGTCGATCATCGCCGCTACCTTTTACACTTTTGCAGCACGAGCGACGTCGCGACCGAAAATAGCTACAAGAATCTCATCATGGTTTTGGCGTCCATTCTGCAGCGTTCATGCGAATGAATCGCCGCACGTCAAATTATTTACGGAAAGTTTAGCGGCGTAACGAGCCTTGATAATTTCGCTCAGGCGATTCAAGTGGTAAGACATTGCGATGAGGACGTAGAATCGACAACTCCAACGCGAAAAAGAGTATGCAGACTCACACAGACGCCGACAACGTGACATTCGAATGGTTTGTTGACGCGGGACGCGGTGCTTCTTGCCCGTACTCCATTGCGCGTGCGTTCGAACTGTCGTCTGCTCTTTCAAACTTGGCTGCTTTTTGTCGTCAGCTCGTTCAAACGACAGCGGCCCGTAAACCAAACGTTGACCCGGTAATTGCGATAAGAACTAAGTGCAGGCCTCAAAACACATTTGAAGGTTGGTTGGGGTAAGTCGGCTAAGTGTAAACAGATACAAGAAGTTGTTGATCATTGTTACCAGTGGCCATCACCGACTTGTAATGCCCGATTCCACTTGCGGTTTTCAGTATCGATGTCCACCATCTCAGCTACGGTCCACGCTTTTGCAGTCCGAGCGACGTCGCGACTGAAAATAGCGAGCAGAATCTCATCGTGGGAGTTAGGCTTTAGCGCCCATTCTGCGGCGTCCACGTGAAATGAATCGCCGCACGTCACATTATTCGATAGTTTTGCTGAAGCCGCTCAAATAGTCAGACATCGTTAGGAGAACGTAGAATCATCAATTCCAACGCGAAAAAGAGCACGGGGACTCCCACCGACGCCGACAACAACGCAATTCAATGGTTTGTTTATGGGCGACGGCGGGTTTCTTGCCCACCATCCACCGCGTATGCGCGGCGCCGGTGGCGTCCGCTAGGGGCGCTCTGGTTTGTTTGTAAACATGAGTTGGTGTATAGTGCAGAAGAGGAGCGCAGCTGCAGCTTAACCGTCGACGGCCGCCATTGATAATGTCGATGTGCGTGCAGTTTTCTGTGGATTGGAAGGCGCCTAAGTAGATTTCAAAATGAAATAAACGCTTGTAAACAGTGTTAGTAATTAAATTTAAATGTTTTAGTTTTTTAAATAATTAATTACGCTATGGTTACGAAACAACGAAATCAAGGTCGTATTCCAAATGAATTCGAGTTACTCTGGCGCACTAGTGCTCTGGCGGGTTGTGTCACGTGACATCACAAATTGACAAAAACCAATTAAAAACGTTGGACGCGGGTCTAGTAACGGTGGGACGTGGTCAGGTTTTAGAACGCCTAAGTAAAAAAAAACACCTAACACTAGAGTAAGATCGAGTGCATTTTGGAACACGCAAATACGACGCTAACGACACACACGACCACCATCATCATCATCATCATCACCACCATATGGACAAAATGGCGCCGTTATCTTCGGAGAATCCTCCTTGGCTCGGAGTCGGTGCTCTTCGAACAGTCTTCGGGTTCGTTCTCGCGTTGTCCGTCTCTTTTAACTTCTACATGCTCTACACACAAAAAAAGAGGTACTGGTCCTGTTTTTTTTCCTTCTGGAGTTTTGGTACAGTCTGATCGCTTTTCATTGTGGTGGATATCGCGCTGATGTTTTTATTAAGGTTATTCACTGTTATTCCCCTTGATAGTCTTACGTTCTGCTCAGGAATTATACATGTTAATTAGCTGCAAACCAAAAGTCAGTATGTCCTTGGTCGTTTCTAATTGTGTCGTACTACTGGAACGCCCAACAGCGATTTTTTCCTGGACACCTCAGACATTGACGTATCACCACAAACTCCGATCAACGGTTGACGACGAACAAGTCCTTGTTTGTCGTGTTGTATTAATTTTAAAACCTCATAGCGCCGTGCTGTCACAAGAGAGAGAGGCAACATAAAAAGGACGGCAATTGCCTGACAGGCACAAAATAGGCCCATCTGACTTTTATTGTCGCAATCGCAGAGCGGCAGTCCCACCAAAGAACGCTGACAGCGAGGTTTGGGCACAATATTTTCGCACTCAGAACTGTGGCTGGCTTATATATGACGATAAGTTTATTTTCCCTTAACTTGTACTGAGGACCACGATGAGACTATTAATACTCTATTAAACTTTTTTTTTTAATATTAAATATTCATACAATGAAACGTGAGATCAATTACTTATTGTGCTGACAATGACTCCAGTCAGCTTCCATTTGTAGATACTCCAGTGTCCAGTTATGTCACAAGCCACAAACAATGACTAGCCTCTCAACCCTTCCACAACCAGACCTGCAACGTTACTAATGGCGAATTCCACTGGGCGCTTTGGAGCGCGCCGGGATCAGTTGACCAAATCCGGACTGGAGCACACGATCCGAACGGGGTCGCCTCGATTTCGATCGCCCAGTGAAATAGGCTCACTCCAGAAAAGTCGATCCCGGCGCGCTCCAAAACGACCAGTGGAATTCGCCATAAAACACTCAGTTGGAAAACTGCCACAGAGACTAATCTGAAAAAGTGGCCCCGATCTGTCCTCAAGAACCGAGCTAATGACGAACACAACGCCGCCATTTCTCCCGCAGCGGCCACTGGAGGAACTGTACGTTACTTCTATTTTGGCTTTAATCGGCCGTTGCTGAGCCAAAACAAATACAGCGGAAGAGGTTACAGGGGTGCCACCCCCGTCTCCCCAGCGAACGCACCGTGACTTACTACTGAAGTTAAAATGCACCTAGGTCGGGACGCGCTACCTGAAAGCACCGGTGAGGCATGGTTGTATAAAAACAATAATAATTGTGCTGCAAAACCCTGCAACCTAAAGATATTAAAAACATCACGCAAAATCATTTGGTACTAAACTCCAATAAATTTCATACAAAAAGAGTCTTTTCCGTTTGTTTTTATGTAAAAACATGCTTTCTAAAAGCTCAAGGTGACCACAGTACAGACAAATGATAAAGAGTGGCGCTGTTGTCGTATTTAGCTCGGTCTCGGTGGACCCCAGCGGCCCAAGTTTCGACGGCGAGTTTCCCAACTGAGTGTTCTAGTAACATTGGAGACCTGTAAGTGACAATGATCCCATTTGCTATGGTTTATCCTCTTCATCTTTCATACCATTATGTCTGCAAACACTGGCGGTAGAGATACCTTGGGGTGCGAGTAAAATAGCGTTGTGAACACACTGGTCACGCGAAGAGTCAACAACACAAAAAGAAGTGGTTGATTTAAAATCCTTACTCAAGAAAACCAACTCCCTCTACCGATACTGTGTTTGTCAGTGTGCATTTCGCCCAGGGAGTTAAACACGAAAGCCGTGTCATCCGACACTGCTTGTTTGTCTATTTCATAGTCTTGTTGCCAGCTTAGGTCCCTCTAGAGAAACAAATATGCATTCAGTGTGCTCTACGTCGTGTGCGCCAGATGGGTTGGTGAGCTCCGACAAACAGGTAATCTATCCAGTGTACTCTTTTGCTTGTTTTCGTTGGTTGCTGTTTGTTGCACTAGTGGAACGGCTGCTGTTTTGTTGCACTAGTGGAACAATTGTTTATTGCCCTAGTGAAATGAGGCTATACTACTTTTGGTGCAAAACCCCAGTGCAGATGATGATTAGATGCGCTCAGTAGCGGCTCCGGGAGTCAACGAGCTTGCGCTCTTTCCACTAGACAGCAAAAAGCGACTTTCTGTGCACGCTGCTCCAGAGTAAAAGAGTCATACTCTCGTTCACAGAGTCCTGAGATCGTGCGCAAAGAGTGAAAGGAGCGCGGCATTACGTTTTTCCGGATCGCTGACAAGTAGCACAAGAAAGACGGGACACAGAAGAAGCAGAACGCAAAACGAGCGCTAACTTGCAACTAAAAGGTTTACTGAAAAATTCTGCCGAGCAAACATATCTAGTGCACACACACGTGGCACAATGCCATAGCTATCTTGATGAATAACAACAACACAGCCCATTCGGAAAAAAAAAAAAAAATAAACAACAACAAAGTTATCTTCGTGATTCAAGGTGGCAATAGAAACAATTGTCGTGATCCATGTATGTGCACTAAATACAGCGTCATGATGTAACAGGAAGGGCGCAAAATGAGCATTAAAAAGACCAGAACAAGGAAACTGCCTGTACTCGACGCAACCAAAACAGAAAAAAAGCCTAATCCGTCTTGATAAAATCACACTCTTTCCATTAAATGAACAAATGCGGCGGCTACACAACACAATTTGCGGCTCGAAATTCGTTTTCTTTCCGCTCGAAAACTGGACGGTTTGAGTCGCACTCACCCTCTTCTCCATGGTCACGTGCCGATTTCTATGGTTGAGACACAATCACCAAAGATAATCAAAGTCGTGGTAATCGAAGGCACACACCCGATGCTAAATATAGACAAAAAATATGATGCCCATTTTTCGTGGCTTGTAAAAAGCTGCAACTATGTTGAATGAAAAAAAAAAAAGTTGCGAAACCATGTGATTTTTGGTAACTTTCTCTATATTTCTTCTTCCCCAGTCCAGTTTCGGTTTCAAGCAGTTGCATTTTTTTACTTTATAAAAAATATATGTGACGCTGTCGCAAAATATTGATAGGGTAGTCTTCCGACACCATAATGTATTGCCTGGCAAAAAATAAAAGCAATTTTTGGGGGGTGTCACTGTCCCTTTCAGAACTTAAAAGCCATAATACTGTACTCAAGAAACATCACAAAAAAATTTAAGTCATGCCTTATGTACATAAAATATTGCACAGCTTGAAAAGAGTAGCAGCCAAATTCTGTGTGGTTGTCATCATTACGACCCTTTGCAAGTTCTCCAATATCTGCAATGCTCGGGACCAAAGGTTAAGTTGCTGGTTTGTGGTAAGAGGCATGGTAATCAGTGCGGCCTCACTTATCAGTGGTTATGGATCACACCTGCCAATGCACTGCAAAGCTTATGGATGTTCATCTGCATTGAACGGTGTGCAAGTGGCAAGGCGTAGGAAAGGAAGTGGAAAGGGAGATGCTAGAAGCGGCTCCGATACATGACTGACCAAGACTCGTGTATTCGCATCGCATCTGTTCTTTTGATAGAAAATAGTATTTTATTTTATTTTAAAATAGTATGATTTTATTGGTAGGAATTAGGCTTTCTTCTTTTTTTTGGTTGCATAGAGTGCAAGGTTTCCTTATTGCGATTTGTTTTTAATGCACTTTTTGTGCCCTTCCTGTTGTCACGACGCTGTTTACTGTGTAGTGCACATACATGAATCACGACAACCTTGTTTCTATTGCCGTCTTCAATAATGAGATAACCATTATTTTTTCGTTATGCTTCATATTTTTTGTTGGGCATATTTGCGCGCCTTGTGTTGCACTGCCAGTGCTCGTGATGTAAACTTGCTTTCGTGCTTGCCTGCTCGCAAGTGCAATGTGCCTGAAATAAATGGATGGATTTCTAAAGTTGTGTGCAGGGAGTTTTGTTGTCGGGTCTGCTGCATATATAGTCGACCATGCTGATCATCTGAGAATGTCTTGCCTCGTATATTTTCCCTACTGGTTTCAGAAAAATTAGGCATTCCATGATTTGACTGCACATGGCCCAGTGGAGGTCATGCAGCCAGAAGTGTCAGTATTCTGTAGTGGAAATTTGGGTTGATGGAACCTCGCAAGTGGTTAATATCACCAAGTTTGGAAAAGAGGACAAACTGAGATGAGAGTGCTTATTTTTGTAGCTGCTGGAAACAGAAACGTCAATGGCAATGTGCCCAACATGTAGTGCATCTTTTTGCGGCTGCATTTTGAAACCCTGTTGCTGAAGCAAAGTTCACGCTGGCTGACCTCGGTTTCCCTTTATGTCTAGACTACCTATTCACCAATGCCAGGTGCCAGTTTGGCCAGCTTTTTGTAGTCGCAAAGAAAGATGGAGGTCAGGCAGGCAAAGCCAGCCCTCGCACCGGGGGGCTATGTTGCACGTTTTGGACTCCCAGGAGACTAGGGAGAAGGAAGTGACGTCAACGATGCTCGCTGGATGTTGATTGGTGTAGTCGCTGATGACAGTATCTGCAGAAGTTGCCAAGACACGTTCATTCACACCTACGTCACTTCCTTCTCCCTAGTCTTCTGGGAGTCCAAAACGTGCAACATAGCCCCCCTGTGTCGAGCACAGGCTCCAAGTCACTCGGGCAAAACTATCCGAGGCTTGCGGACATGTGTGAATACAATCCTTTGAAGATATTCTGAGGTAAGCATAGCTAGGACAAATCTGACACCTGCTGTCTGCAGCATGCGTACGCATAACAGTGGGCATGTGGGCATATCACATTGCAGAGGCTAATTGGTAAGCACAGCGAGGACGACCCTTGACATCGACCAATTCGTTCACACACGTGCCCAGTCGTCGCTGCAGGTGAGGACGATGACAGTAGATGGCCAGTCGGCTTGTGGAATATTTTCTCACTGCCCGCTTCCTTCGCTAAATTTGTAACAATCGCTACGTCACTTCGCGTCACTCCACTGTGGGTGTACGAGTGCGTGCACGCTGCCCGCGGACATGCTTCAGCCCCTCGAGTGATCGCGCAAAAAAAAAAAAAGCACTGGTCGAAGCAGCTGCGTTCACGCTTTAGTACCGTTTCCAGTGGAGCACAAAAAAGCTGACATCGGGTATAGATCAATTTCGCCGCAGGGTTACAGGCTTGACAATGCACTTCTCCATTTCGACTAGCTGCGGGGAGCGCGATTGATTCTTGCAGAGGCGTGACAGTGTATATGCAAAGCACAATTCAGACGTGCACTCGCGGTCCAGATCACCGCTTGTGCTCCGTTGGCGTCTCATACGTACCTGGCGCGATTCCTGTTGAGGCCAGCAACGGGCGAATGATGTTACACCCGTGAATAATGCTGCCAAGCGGCGAGTTGGGCATCGCTGTAGGGCAGACTACACAACACCGCAGCGGCGCGTCGTTCGAATGAAATAAAACATTAGCTACACTGGACGTTTTAGCGAAAGCCAAACGAGCTGGGTTTATTTCCAGGCCGTAAATGACTTCGGAACGCTGGCAGCGGTCACGGGTCCTTAGGCCTAAACACACCCTTCCGCCCTGGAGTACGCGAACGTTACGGCAGAAAGCATAAAACGGCCGTAGCGTAGCTGCCCAGTCAGCATTGAGACCTGTGCGCGTATGTTATCCAGTTTCACACAAACGATACCTTCCAATATCTAGGACTGCACCAATGCACTTTTTCGACTGGGGCGTGGAGTACTCCAAAACAAAACGGCAGGGCGTCTGCTCGCGTCGGCGGTAGCGGGGGGGAGGGGGGCTGCACGCAGCTTAGAACAGCCCGTAGCGCGCGCGTACCACGTGACTGCGCCAGCCAATCGCGGTATTCATCCCTCCTCCCTTTCCTCCTCTCCCTCCTTCTTTTCTCTCTCGCGGGGCTTTGCCGGGGGGGGTCTCACAATACGCGCCCCGGTGTTCCCTGATGAGAGGAGAGGAATGCTGTCTGCTGTAGCGCGTGTTATTTGAGCTGATTTAGTGGTTTTCGTCGACAGGGTGGATACGCTTTGAGGCTTTCGAGTAATGAACAACATCGAGTTGTTACCTTGATTAACTGTTCACGCCCTTATGAAGTACCTAATGGAATCTAGCGCAACAGAACACGCGAAAGAGCTCCGCTCTGCCGATCTCCAAGCCACGTTCGTGGTTGTTGGCGGTGGCATCGCTGGCGTTTCGTGCACCCAGCAGGTTGGTAAATTTGTTGCTCTTTGAAGGCACCTGAACACATGTCTTCTGCATACAAGGCCTTTGAAACCCTAAAACTTGAGTCGGAAAAGTGCCTTTTTGACGTGGAAACGGAGATGCCTGATTGTTTTCCTACAAACGCGCGCGTCAGTTTCTTTAGCTTCAACAGGGTATAATAGTATGGCAATAAACTAAACGTCACTGCAAACTCATTCTGTAAGAACTGTAGGCGGTAGTGTACCTTATCATGCAAGCAGTGGCGCCATAAAGGGGGGGGGGGGGGGGGGGGGATCGCGGAGGGCTGCCGTTCCGGGTGCCGCTGACCCTAGTGACGCCACTGCATGCAGGCAGATCATTGCGAAAGCACGGCTTGCTTTCATACCGTGGCTCCTTCACAACCCAGATAACACATACCTATAGCATCCTCGATCATCCGCACCGGTGCGCACCGGGGCACTGAGGTGCGCCCCTTCGTCTTCGATCAAGTGCACCGGTGCGCACCGTACATCCTCGATCAACAAAGCGCACCCTCCCGGTGCGGCTTTTCGTTGCCCCAACGTGCACCAAGAAAATCGGCGGTGCGCCGGGGGGCAGTCCCCATCAGGCATTGCGGCCAGGAGCGGGAATCGAGAAGATGGCGGGAGTAGCAGACGCGCAGACTATCGAGATGGCGATCTTGCAAAAACGAACACGCCTTGCAGCTGCACTAGATGATTTCCTCGGGTCCTCTGACGGCGAGACGACGAGCTTCCCACCATCGCCGCGATTACTGGCGATTGCTGCGGTGGCAAGGAGCGCCCGAAAAGCACGAACTTCGTGGAAAGCGGCGTGAGGCGTTTCGATGACAGCGAGGTACGGCTATTATCTGGCGTTTCGTTTTCTTGAACCAATAATGATGGCCAACATATACATGTGGAATTGTCACCCGCTTCGTGACCCCATCGACAATCACGTCCACGATGTTTATTTCTGTGGGACCGTCAAATCCGCGAGTAAAAAATAGCAGAAATTGACAGCAGACGGGCACCGTGCGCTGACCTACGCAAGAAAAAACGAACAAAACGCGAAGTGACGCAAGGTGGAGCTCGCCGCGGTGCACCGGCGCGGCGCAGTTTGTCCTCGATGTTGCACCGACTTTGCGCTGCACGACCGAGGAGCGCTGTGCACTGTGCTGGTTTCAGGGCGATTCCGGTGCGAGTTGATCGAAGATGCTATAATGTCTTCTGCATACAAGGCCTTTGAAACCCTAAAACTTGAGTCGGAAAAGTGCCTTTTTGACGTGGAAACGGAGATGCCTGATTGTTTTCCTACAAACGCGCGCGTCAGTTTCTTTAGCTTCAACAGGGTATAATAGTATGGCAATAAACTAAACGTCACTGCAAACTCATTCTGTAAGAACTGTAGGCGGTAGTGTACCTTATCATGCAAGCAGTGGCGCCATAAAGGGGGGGGGGGGGGGGGGGGGGGGGATCGCGGAGGGCTGCCGTTCCGGGTGCCGCTGACCCTAGTGACGCCCCTGCATGCAGGCACATCATTGCGAAAGCACGGCTTGCTTTCATACCGTGGCTCCTTCACAACCCAGATAACACATACCTAGTCATCCTAGGGACATCCTGAAAAGATCCCTACGTCCCACATCCCATATGAGACATCCACAAGACTTCCAATGGATTACCTTTGTTCGGACGTCCTAACACGTGCAGTACGTTAAGTGACATCATGGGAATACACATACCCTGCTAAGGAAGGTCCAGTGGTAGACCTCCGTGGGACATCCACCACAGGACGTTTTGAGATATGTCAGCAAGGCAAGACCCCTTCGATTTTAATTTTGATATATGTCTTCTTCAACTGTTCCCATACCCCAAGAAACCGATTAACAAGAAACAAATGCATATTCTTTTACATGACGAAAATCAAACAGCACTCAAAAATAAAGACC